>NW_028279309.1:0-150310 GCF_059751315.1 Micrasema longulum
ATCTAGGACAGCGTAATGATTTGTATTTTCTTAATAATTACCTAAGACAGCAAAAGCATAGATTGTTTCATATTTTGATATACAGAACCGAGAGTCTCTTTTTGTATTTTTTGTCATTTTATATTATGTATGTCTTAAATTTTAGTTAATAATGTATATATTATTTTTAATAAATTAATTGAAAATTTGAATTAGACGCAGATAAGATTTCGATCAGTTTTATAATAATATATACAAAATAACATTTATTTCATGACTTTTCAAAAACAACAAAATTTCAACATATTTTAGAAGAAAAAATTTAGGTTAATTGATATTTCAACAGAGATAGAAAAAAAATACTGACTAGTATGGAAGTTTATGCATTTCAAAGACATATATAATAATTGTTATCCTAGATTCCTTTCTGAGAAGCGAAATAAAAAAATGCTACAACAAAAGAAGAAGATGAAGGATTAATCAACAGCCCACTGAACAAGGAAGAAGATGAATATTATTTTGATATAAATAAATTAATAAATATAACCAAAAAAATAAAAGTCAAGTGATTTATTTTATGTTTGTTTGAGGTTGTTTCATAACAATATTTTATTGGCTCAGCTAAAAATGTTAAAAACATTTGGAAAATCGAGTTTTTTAAAAATAGTGTGTAACAATTGCGCTGTATTTTCTTCAAAATCACAATTACCTGGCTTAGGGCTTACTAATGTCAAAAAGAAAATAGGCGACGATAATATAAAAATTACTTTAATAGGTCAAGATGAAGGAATATCCATTACAAGTCTAGCAGAAGCAACAAAAATATCTAAACGGCGAGATTTAAAGTTGGTTAAGATTGTCGATTTGGATACCAAAACTTCGAGACCAGTGTACAAGTAAATCCATGTTTACATTTTTATTTCACTTGATTTAATAACGTTGAATGCTGAATACTGTTAGTTTATTGTGTTACTATAGCATACGTGTATGGTTTACTCGCATTATCAACAACACCCAGAAAATGATGCCTACAATGGAGATCAAAATATGAAGACTTGTTTTTATTTTATTATTTGCTTTTACCGGTTACCCGCAATGCCTCTATTTTAGAAGATTGTCATTTATAAAAAAATACACTAAAATACGCAGACCAATTGAAAATAAAATATTTCTTGGATTTTCTTCTTGCCGCTGACGAGAATCGAATCCGCGACTCCAATTTCACAGTTGCCCATCTAACCAACTGCGCAACGGCGCTTGTCTAAAAAACTTTTGTTTCTTAAATTAGTATGCATTCATGAGTTATTTGTTAGTTTAATTACATTAACCAATGCATAAAACAACATTTCACTAATTTTTATCTCCATTCAGGAAAATAAAACTTAATGTTACTATTCTTTCACGTACTTTAGACAAAATATAAATGAGATGATCTTTAAAGAAATTCAATATTTGTGTTTTTTTTATGCAGATTGATGTCCGGCAAAGAATATCATATTGAAGATTTCAAAAGACGTGAAGAAAATCGCGAGGCACGTAAAGAACCATCTATCAAAGGAGAAAAGTTTTTACCTTTGTCTGCTAATATTGCAAAGCATGATTTACAAACTAACCTTAAAAAAATAAGCAAATGGCTTCTAAAGTTATACGAAATAAGAATTGTTATTAATGGCGATGAGAAAACCTCTGAACTCTCTGTAAGTTGACATAATTCTGGGAAAGCATATATCATACACATCATTTGAATTATTAAATCATTTTATATTATTAGGTGTACAAATAAATTTCTACTGTTTTTCATCAAAAATTGGGCATTTGGACACAGAACCTTATGTTTTATTCCAAGTATTGTCCATCGCTTGCCACTACTTTTTCCCATCATTCTGGCAGCATACGGATACCGCCTCGGAAGAATGCTTCATCTTTTGAGGCTATCCACAAATCGACCCAATTTTTGGTATCTCTTCACTCTTTATATGACGCCATGTGCCATCGATCGGAGCAAGTAGTAGTAGAAATATAACGCTACAGAGGAAAAGGAATATGTAAAATAAATTTTTAAAATGGAGGATTGAATTACAGTGCATTTGAATGTTTCATAAGCCTATGTTAATGAGTTAGTGCCTGTCGGTGAACCAAGTAAACGTACAAATTTATTTTGTTAAGAACATTTTGTAACTACCATTAAAATTCTCTCTCATGAATTTTAGTGTTCTTGTATGAAAGTTATTAATCATTTTTCCATTTTCATTTCAGACAGCAGTTTTTGCAGATATTCAAAACGAAATTTCAAAATTTGGTGAAATAAAACAAAAGCATGTAAAGAAAGGAAATATAAAGTTTCAGATTGTACCATTTTTGAAAACTCCAGACAAAACCATTGAAACCTCAAAAAATAATGTCACCTCTAAGAGCGAAAATGAAAACTCTCCCAAATCTGAATCAATAAGCGAAGATGACAGCTCTTCTAAATTTGATTCTGTAGTTGCAGAAAATGACCCTTCTAACTCTGACCGTATGGCGGGTGAAAAATCTCAAAAGTCATTGTGACTAGAGACAAACATAATATCTGCATTTTCAGGACTTCTGGTGTTTTTCCTTCTCACTAAATATGGCTATCTTTACCTTTTTCACCGAAGCAAATAATTCAAATATTATTAATATTCAAAGCATTAACTTTGTGGTCAATCATTTTAATTTGTGCCAGTAGATATTTGTATATAACCACTTACTGACAATTCTATGTCTACCGCTTTCGTCGGGACACCAATTAAACTAACATGCAGTTTCACAAAAATATAAAACCAACGTGCTGATATGACACATCCTATTAGAAGCTATTACCAACACGCAGAGATGAAAAAAAATCTTGATTACAACATTTGGAAAAGAAAGAGAAAGGGGAGGTCTTAGACTTTATTATAGGGTAACCATTACAATGAAACATTGTGTAATGGGCTATGTCGAAAGGTTGATTTGTATATTTCAAATTAATTTATTTTACTAAAATAACATTAAAAATAACAAACTGTTTAAGCCGTTATATTGGGCTAAAATATCAAACCAGGAACCCTTGAGCAACGGTTTGACATTATTAAGGTATAACACTTTACCATAGCAAGAGTATTTGTCTCTTATCATAGTTTCACTGACGTGAAAGATGTCGATCTCCAAAGTGATAATGTTCAGCTGCCCGACTGCTCTTCCAGTCGGCAAACCAGAGACAGGTTGGTTTTGAAAGCCAGGCGGTAAAACAGTCTGTGCTGACGCTGTCAGAGGTAAAAAACATAAATAGAACATAAAACATAAAACAGAACATAAAAATTGATACTCTCTGAAATGGCTGAGTTTTAAAAAAAAACCTCTTATCAGTCTTAAAAAATGGGTCAGTGTGAACTTTAGTGTAGTTAATAATATTAGTAAACGTTAGTGTAATTAGGAATTCCTGGTGAAGAGACGGTTATGTCTTTTCTAACATAGAAAAGTCAGTATGTGGTTATAAACAATTATTTATTGAATTTTTCAATAGTTCATAATGGGCATTTGTGTAAAAGCTTGTCAATTCCCAAATTGTAAATATGTTTGAATAAAATTTTATTTTGTATGTATTAGTAACGTATAAAATTAATATGCCATCCGGTTCGGAACATGACTGTTCCATTGTCAAGGCGCAAAAATAATTTGATTCAAGTAATTTTACTCAAAATAAATACATACCTAAATTACCTAATGTTAAAAATCACAAAGTTGGTGCTTATATAAATTTTATATATAAATTTTAAGTATATGTGCTTCCAAATTTGTGTATTCTGTAAACACATGGGCTTTTAAAAAATTAACAGTGCTGTAATGGCTAAGGCTTGCCCCATGCATGGTGTTTCTGAATTCAATTGTGAGGCTACTAAAATAAAAATATTTGTATTTTTAAGGCTGGGTGTTCTGTGATTCACCACTGTAAATGATTCTCTCGGCCTGTGATAGTGCAAAAAAAAAATATAGTAATGCTGAAACACGCACTGATAAATAATATTTTCCTACTCACCGTATATTGCAAAGTAATTACTACAACTAGGTCTTATGAGTTACCCACTAAATATATATTTTTTATCCTTCACGAATGCTACAAATAGTCCAGTCACGTATTCAAATCATCATAATATGATTGTAACGAATCACTACTTGTCTATTTGTAAAATTCACGGAGAAAGATACAAATATGGGTTTTTGGTGGGTAACTCAAAAATGCTGATTTTTAAGTTACCTAGTTGTATTAATTACCCCAATTTATTATGTTCAATACAAAACAATAATTCTTATTGTTTTGTACTGATCATATATATACATGTATTATATTATTTTTAATAGTTTTTCATACTTTGTTATTTATTTATAGGCATTGTTTTTGAATATATTTTATGTAATTAAGCAAATATGTTTTTTAATCTGCCTCCTATTTAAGAACATATTATTTACTTGGGAGAAAAACTCATAATTAATTTCCATGCTTTTTTTTATTTAAATTATTTATTGACAATTCTTGATGAAATTCCATTGTAATGATGTAATAACTTATATTTTCACACAAGCTATTAATTTTAAAATACCAGTCTGAAGATGCCCATTAGAGGATGAAAGCGCTAATTGGTCAAATAAATTAGTGGAAGTGTACCTAGTATTTTTAAATTAATAACTTATATGTAAATATAAATTATTACATCATTAATTTCAATGCGTTTATTAAGTGGGAGACATTTGAAATTATAGTGGCTTTAAATTATGTTCCCAATATTTATAATGTTCTTTTGTTAATGCATCTTTTGCATCACTATTTCATCTTAAAAAAAAAAAACAGTAAAACATGTACTCTATTTTTTCCTTATAATGATATGTTTTATTTGTTATTTATTAGGGGACACTGTCCATTTATAAAGAAAAACCAGATATATTTTTTATTAAGTCAAATTTACGAATATAAGAGACAAAACAAAAAAACAATGAAGCTTTGATAAAACATTCAACGACATCAAGACAAGATCTGAAGTCTATTTATTTAGTGCTTGTTTAATCATGATAGACTTAAATAAAATAAATACAGATCCTGTCTTAAGTTTACAATATAACAAAAACGGAACATTAGACATTGGTGTGTTATTGGCTTATGACATTGAATGAGTTGTATTTTTTAACTTATGATGCATAAATAATTATAAAATACCAATCATATTAAAATTATTCTTAATTTACAAAATTGAGATCGTAAACATGGGAATATTATTCGATGCATGACATTAAAAAAAAAAACTCCTAGTCAAATTGGGCGAGCTTCTTTACTTGTATTATTTATGCGAGTTTGAGCCGCTTAGTAAACTTGGAATTCTTTTATATAAATTCAGCAGTGTCTTATCATGTAAAATATAAAATCAGTTTTGAAATATGGTAAAATTTCATTTACAAAAAATAATAAAATACATGCTAACATGCTTAAAAATAAAACACAAAACGTAAAGAAAATATATTTGAAATCAGTTAGAAATTTAGAAAAAAATAGAAAAGATATAGTAAAAAAGTTACACAAAGTAAAATAATAATAATAATGAAGGTAAACAAGAAAAAACAGTAAGTATGTAAACAAAAAATGCAGAGACAAGTTGAAAAAATAAATACTGAAAAGTAAATAAAGTGTTACCGCACGGTTATGATTATTCAGGGCATATGTGTTTATGAGGTGCTAATGATGAATTATTATCAAAAAGGATCTAACGGCAGCCTCGGCATTTCAAATAAATAATTGTGAGCTGATTAAGTGCCTCATTAATGGGAATTCCGGAAAATTCTGGTGATATTGTATGACGTACGGATGAATGGGTCAAAAACGTAAAAAATATCACCCAGTTAAACAGGATTTCTTTGAAACGCAGCTTTTTTAAAACGGTGTAGGGTCATATTTTTTACAACTGTAGTTTTCTTGTCTTGTAGAATACGGATGGATACGGATGAACATGCAAGGCACGAAACTGCGTGGATGTGGGGTGGAGTGGAGGCGGGCTGGGGAGGTTTCGTGCATATATGTGTGTGTATCTCCTTGGGAGATTATAATATTAGGTATTATCTATAACTAACTTATACAAAAAAATATTCATTTAAAAATGTGAATTGAACAGGAATGTTGCGTCTCATAAAATGAAATAATACGGACCAAAATGGACACCAAGTCGTTGGAACAATAGGCATAATCCCCCAGTCTACACACGTGCGTTTCCAGAAATTCTCCAGCAGCCTAGTGGACCACATGGTGACGATATCTACCTACTGTCTACAAAAGATTCTCTTCGGACATCTATCTCCCTTTGTTAACCATGGAGTTGATACAGTGCTTTATTTATTTAGTTTTTTATTGCTTAGTTCTTGGCATGAACACTTGACAAACTTACTACTATGCTCTATTTTTTATAAATTTATTGATATCATTCTAACTTTGCTAGAATTCCACTCGTCCATGCGCTTTGTAGCTGCACGATGATTGGTTATCTAGCTTTCATATACCAACTTAAAAATACCTAAATTTTATAAATGGGGTCTAGAATTCCAATCGTCTATGCGCTTAGTAGCTGCAAGACGTGTTGTAATCTTACTCCTTTTTATTATTCATATTATTTTTTTATTTTTTTAGTATCATTAATACACTAAATTTATTTGTCAATCTTTAAAATGTGTAAATGGGGGCTAAATTTCTAACTGTCTATGCGCTCTGTAGCTGCAAGACGTCCTGTAATCTAGCTCCTATCTGTTATAATTTTTTATTGATCTTAATTGAAAACGAGGAACTAGAATCCCAACCGTCCATGCGCTCTGTAGCTGCAAGACGTACTGGGATATTTATTAATTGTACAGCGCCCTTGAGGTGATTTTCACAAAAATGGCGCTATATAAATTATCCAACTATATATATATATATATATTATGGATGAGGATTTGAAGGGCGGAGCGTTTAATTTTTCGCGCGAGGCGAAATGTTTTTATTTAGTTGTTTTTGTTAACATTTTCATACTGCCGAAAAAGGGAAGGGGACGGTTGCTGTTAGGTCATACAAATTTCCAATTGTTCAAGATGTTTAGAAATAGGTAGAATTCTGGACACCCACCAGCGAGGCAGTACATAAATGGCCAGTACTAAAAAACTTAAACTGTATTCTATGGTAAAACCATAAGCCAAATAATGTAACCGAAAAGCCTTGGTTTTACAAAGTGATTCTGAACAAGTTTGAGACATCCTTCATATGCAGAATGCGCATTGGGCACTGCTGCAACGGTTCTCACCTTTTTAGAATCCATGTCCGAGACTCTGCCATTTGCGAATGTCAGCTTGATGAGGAAGATTTAAACCATGTTTTTTTTGGATGCCCCATAAATGATCGTTATCCTGATTTCCTATCCGACCTCTCTAATATTAATATCCCATTCCCTATTCATATTCTAACTCTGTCCCCACCCAATAAACGTCTATTTAAATTATATGTAAATATCTAGTTATAAATGGTGTAAAGCTGTAAATATGTTATATTATTAAATGTACATATTATATTATATACTAACTTGTATAATATATTATATTACTAACACATGTGTAGGGGAACCCGGGGTGGAACGGGGTATGCTCATGCAATCATCAAAACGTCGACAAGTTGATGCGCTGATTTCATCTTGTAATTTATATTTCACAGACATGAAACTGTCAAATATTGACATCTATCGGTTATCACGGATTATTCTTCTTCTTAGTTTTTTATTGGCCTTTTCACCTCCCAACTGGATGTTCTAGCCAGTGTCGAGTTTTAGATTATAAGGGAACCCGGGGTGTAACGAGGTACAGGGGTGGAACGGTAGAGGGGCAGGAGATTCGCTACGTACGACAGAGATGTGTGAACTTCGCGCGCAACAGTCAGTTCACTGCACTGCGCTATATGAAACGGTTGCTGTCAGTGTAGGAGTGCGCTTAGTTTGAAATTCATCGAATGTTTGAGAAAAAGCTCGAAAGTTCTAATATTTGCTCTGTTACACCAAATTAAATATCTATACACCATTCTTCATTAAAAAAATTACATAACATGTTAATTTCAACTTCTTTTTGACTGACCAAAAGTCTAGTGATAACTTAAGATCAACACTTATATCGGCCATAACTCCCGTGTTTTAAAGAACGCTACTGTCGAGGCACAATGAGTGGGGCACAATGGGGTGGTACCCTATTCCACCCTTAAAAATATTTTTAGGTATCCTTTTTCTAATTAATATTATAAATGCAAAAGTGATTTTCTTCGTTTGTTGGTTACGCTTTTATACCTCTTACGTCACTTTTTCAACTGTAGATTGTGCGAAAATATATTTAAAAAACCAGCTGGCACTCCTGGTTTTCAGATGCTGTGTATCAAGCTGTTGATGCATAATGTCATCGTATGTCATACGTTAAGAAATAGAATACCTGGCGGCGTCTTATCGGTACGTAGTGCCATCATCAACACTTTTGAGAGGTATGTTCGGAAAAGACGGGAAAATCCAGAAGCTCTTGTTAATAAAAAGTCAAGAAAGAAAGAATTTCGTCAACTGGTATCCCAGCTGGCAGAAAATAATAATTGCGGCCATAATTTCAACAGAACTTAGGAATGGCGGGAGAAGACTGGATTAAAGGTTTTTTGAAGCGTCACCCTGATTTAAGTCTGAGAAAACCAGAAGCAACATCTGAATCACGCCCTATGGGTTTCAACAGGGTAGCAGTATTGAACTTTTTAAATCTGCTCAATGATATTCTGGTAAACACAAAATGAATGCTACTAGTAATTCTTACCGCCTCAACTTATCGGAATAATTTAGAAGAATGTATTAAAAAGGGAAAAAATATCAAGAATACCAAAGAAGAAAGAATAAGATAAAAACTAATAATAAAACGGAAAAACTCCAAATGAATAAAAACTAAGTCAAAAAAATAATAAATAATCGTAACTGAATCTGACGAAAATTCAGTCAATAAAGACCAGTGTTCTTGTTGCGTTTGCAAAAATTGGGCGCACATGTAGTGTGCGGATTAATTCTTTATTCTCGTTAGTGAACTGTGCCAATAATTATTATATTATTAGCACATATCACAGATAAGAAATACACAATGTGGTTATTAAGTTTATTTTCTCACGTATCTACAATAAAACATGCAACCGTACCCTTTTGTGTCCAGGGTTTATTTCCCATTGTGCCCCAGGGGATGGGGCAGAATGGGAAATTTCCACTTTTTTAGACACTTTTTTTTCATAGTAATTATGTATTAAGGTAAGTTAAACACATATTTTTTTGTAGATAAATAAGTAAATAAACGTACAGATAGACAAATAATGATGTTACTCTTTTCAAGCTCTCACAAATTGCAATCGAAGCTGAGCTACCCCGTTCCGCCCGGGTTCACCTAAATATGTATTTAAAAAAATTTGACACTGGCCAGAACACCCGAGTTGAGAGGTGAAAAGGTCATGAAAAAACGAAGAAGTAAAACCATAGATAAGATTACCAAAGTGACAGAACTGACATGTGGACGGGGACAGAGACAAAAGTGGATGTGGATTGTGTCATTGTGTAAATTGTGGATAGTGAATGGGCTCGCTGGTGCTTTGCTGTCACCGGTATTTAATTTGGGTTATTTTACACGTGTAATAATATCGTTCAAAAGTTTATCCTTAGGGTCGTATCAAAATGGTAAGTTTTTGTTTGAACACGTATTTATCTATATTTTATACCGTGTAACTTTTTGTAAACGTATAACTAATTCAAAATGTTACATCAGATTTATTTCGTTAATTCATAATGTAACTCAATTCCATTCACCTGTTATTTAATATTATTTCGAAAATTATTTACTTTTAAGTTAATTTATTACTTTATTTATAATATGGACATGAATCTATCGGTCCATATGTTTTATCTACTGTAACTTTAGTTTAACATATATAATGATGAGAAATAGTAATACAATGACATCTCTTTCTAGGCCGCCTTAGACAGGAAGGGCACATTCAAGGTTGAGTATTTACAAACAATCGAAAAGGAAGTCCAGGCTAGATGGAAAGATGAAAAGGTTTATTATGAAGATGCTCCACAAACAGTTGACAAGAATGTTTCCAAGTTTTTTTGCACGTTTCCTTTCCCTTACATGAATGGAAGGTTACATTTAGGTCACACATTTTCTCTCTCAAAATGTGAAGTAAGTATATAACCTATTTATTTATTTAATAAACGCCCAGATGGCTTTTTCAGTATATTGTTATAAAGTAATATAATAGTTACAAAGTAATATATTGTGGTATAATGATCAGCGCGTTTGCCTACCATGCGAAAGGTCTCGGGTTCGATTCCCGACATGGTTGACATGAAATATTTATTTAAAACGGTGTTTTCACACTATAGTCCTTAAAATGTAACATGATTAGAATGACAGTTGTCAGAAAAATTGACGACATAACTTTGTAGTAAAGTCAAAGGAGTTATTTATATTGACACAGGAAAAATCATTTGTATCTGGCGTGTTAATTTATTTTTTAAATACAATGCTTGAAACATAAATATATAAAATCAGCTTTAAAACTAAAAAAAACTCAACTAAACCTAATTATTAACGACGTTCTTACAAGGTTTCATCAATTTGTGTAATGTAAATTGATCGAATAAAAAAATAATTCATTTGATGTTCATGAAAAAAGTATAAATGTCTCATTTTTTGGTGAATAATTGTGTTAAACACACTGAAATAGGCTTGTTTTTGCGTTTTTTATATCTATTTTCGGAAACATAGTTTCATGATTGCATGAAATAACAGATAAAATCGATTTGATCAGTGATCAGTAATTTCCCATCACTAACGAAATCAGTTTGACAGCTGTCATTCTAATCAAGCTATATTTTAAGGACCATAGAATGTTTCATAGTCCCTGGACTGGTACCTGAAGCGTAAGACTGATCACCTTACCTTCATGTAACAAAATTGATCGAGATATGCTGCGATTGGTGTACCGATCCAGTGCCCTATGCACTATTAGGTGCGAAAAAGAGAATGATGAATATAAAAAAAAAAAATTTAAAAAAAATCTATTTTTTTAATTAAAAAAAAAAAAAAATATCTGCAAAATAGTCTTAAAATTAAAGTCCTGCTAAATTGTAAGCATACAACTCGTCAGCAGGTTCTTATATATTGCTTTGATTTTTCATACTTAACCTGCATTATTTTTATTTGAAAAAAGTTACATACCATACCATATTTTATTATCTTATTAAAAATTAAAAACTATCATTAACACAAAAAACTTTTTTCCATAAGCTATAATTTAAGCATACGTCTCACTCTTGTATTTATTATTATTATTATTATGGATAACTTATATAGCGCCATTTTCGTAATAAAATACCTCAAGGGCGCTTTACATGGTGATTGTATTGTTAAGTTAATTTAATTGAAGCTTTTAAATTTGTAATTTAATTAAAATAATTTATTTTGTTGTCACGTGCTACGGATTTATTCAAATGATTTAGAGAACAAGTGGGTTTTAAGTTTTTTCCGAAACATCACTTCACTTTCACAGCCTCGCACCTCTGCTGGGAGAGCATTCCATGCCATAGGGCCTGCGACCGCAAATGCGCGTTCACCAAATTTAGTGCGCTTTTATTCTATTCTTAATATTATTTGGTAACATGTTAAATATTTTATACTGTATTGCAGTGTCCTTTTGCATTATTTATTACAATATCTAGGAACAGTTAGCCCTTCCATACTAGTAAACATGTAACAATTTGTGTTTATACTCAGAGTGCGACGCATTCTGACAAATTAAGTTGTACCAAAGTACAGCCCTAACTGATGATTTATTTACAGATTTATACATGAATCATATTGAAATATTGTGTCTCTAGCGGTAGATATCTTTATGTAGTAGCAAAATATGAAACTAATATTAATATTAGTTTCATATTTTGTAAAGCATCACATATGCAATTAATTCTAAAAAAAGAAAAAAGGAAATAAAGCAAAGATTAATAGAAACTAAAAACACCTTAAAAAGGTGAGAATTGAGGGGATGGCCATTCGATGGATAGGATAGCTGATTTAATTGGAGCGGGAATGGTGTGGAGCGAGTCCAAGAGTTCAGCATAATTGTTATTAGTTCTGGGGATGCTCCCTGGGGGAGGTGAGAATGGTGGGTTAAGTTTGTCCCGTTGTACTCGCATTGGAACATGTGTTGTTACCTATAAATAAACAGCAACTTCTTTCAGTTCCATTAAATATATGTATATATTTTTTAATTTGCATCATAAAAAAAATAATAAACTGGTAGATATCTCGGATATAAAGGTTTACTCTAATCTCTCACTGAAAGTTTTCTATGCTGTGGATTATTAATAGAGAAAATTTATAAGAAATTATATATGCATTAAACAATCGCAAAGCTAATTAAAAAATTCCACAGATAAAAATGGTTAAGTACATAAAAAAGAAAAGTATATGTATAATTATATTTTGTAGCATAATTAATATGTAAAATTATGAAACCATTCACTGTCTTCATTTTGTAAATGTTACATTGTTCTTTATTATGTCATATACGAGCATAAACTTGACACATTTTTGATTTACAAGATGGGTGTTATTTAAAGTGGTTTATGTATTATTTTAGTTTGCTGTTCGGTTTCATCGCTTGAAGGGAAAGAGGTGTTTGTTCCCTTTTGGTTTCCATTGTACTGGGATGCCTATAAAAGCCTGCGCTGACAAATTAAAGAGAGAAATGGAGACCTTTGGGTGTCCTCCGAATTTTCCCGATGAAGAAGATACTCCTGACAGCGAGCGGGTTGATGATATTGTAATTAAGGACAAGAGTAAGGGTAAAAAAAGTAAAGTCTTGGCCAAAGCAGGAACTGCAAAGTACCAATGGCAGATTATGCAAAGTTTAGGGCTCTCTAATGATGAAATTATACCTTTTGCTGATGCAGAGTATTGGCTTCACTATTTTCCACCTTTAGCTGTTCAAGATCTCAATGAATTTGGAATACACGTGAGTAAATTTTTTTTTTGTATCGAGTTGTGGTCTCGTGGTAGTATTGCGGGCTCACGTACCCAAGGTCTCGGGTTCAAATTCCTCTCTACCAAGACTCAATTTCCATTTTTCCAGCACAAGTTATTTACGACTTTTAGGAAATGGTATGAAAGTTTGAATATTTGAGTAAATAATAAGAACTCAAGTACTTAAAAAATATTTAAAACTTTAAAAAAAATAAAGTTTAATTAGTGAGTTTATTGCTATTGAGCAATATCTTCCTCATTTAGTGGTTATATTTACATAAACAATTTAGTAATAAAGTCATATTTTCGAGAGATTATTTATTTTTTATTTAACTTTTTGTACTTAATTTCAGTTTCAGTGCTGCAGAACAGCGTTTATTTGGTATTTTTAGTAACAACCCACTAAGCCCAAAGACTTTTCAGTGAGATACATTTTTTTAAAGACTGGTTTATTTTACACACTTACATTATATACATTTATTTGTTATCGTTCAACAGTCACTATAAAGTATTAAGCAGGTATTTTTTCAGTTTTCTTTTTTTTTTCAATTAAAGATTTTCCATGTTAATGATGGTTTACGGGAGATCATTGAACAACCTTGGAATAATGCAATTCAATGTTCGTCTCCTAAGTAATTTGTAATTTGGGGAACGACCAGGGAACCCTTAATTTTCAATCTAGTGTTGTGAATGTGGGAACCTCTTTTTATATTCCAGATCAAAAAAGTGATCTACAATCAATTTGTAGCCACAAAGTTGTTTTACTGGCAGGACATTACAGAATTTTAAATATACACCTTCGCTCATATGTTTAGCCTCATGGATTATGTTTTTTGGCACAATCCCCTTTAACAGTCTCTCCTAGATATCGTAAATTTTACCCAGGTGAGACTGGAAAGTGAGATCCCAAACACGCACTCCGTAAGATATAATCGATTCAATGAGCGAGGTATATTAATTATACTTAACATTTTGGAAGTTAATATGCTTTTGATTTCATAAATGGCTTTAAGCCAGTACCTTAAACTGTTGCAGATTCTATCAATATGAACACCTCAACTAAATTTAGAATCAATACTTAATCCTAAATATTTATGATTATTTATAACATCTACGATAGGACAATTACATTTATTTGATTCTACATTTCAATTTGAATGAAGGCAATAATTGATATTAGCTTGTATTTTAATTTTGAATTCACATTTAGTCATTTATCGTCGCTTCAGTTTGTTTTTGTCCAACAGACCAAAACACAAGTCTGCAGAAATAGAGCTTAAAAGTTTTTTTTTTACGAAATAGGCACAAATAATGACCACAACTTATGACAAAATTAGTTAAAAAACCCATTAAACATTAATATTTTCTTATTTGTATGGACTTGGAAAAATAGGGATGAAAGTAGGCTGAATGCTGTCAAAATGCGATCTCTCAGGCGAATGTGTGATAAAACTATGTACGATAGATGCACAAATGTTGAGATCCGTACATTATGTAAGGCTGAGACAAGCATTATCGACAAAATCAAAAAAGGAGTTCTGCGCTGGTTTGGACATGTAGAACGAATGGACAGCGAAAGAAAGGCTAAGAATATTTACAATGCGAATGTTGATGGATGCAGAAATAGAGGAAGATCGAGAAAGACATGGCATTACCAAATCCAACAAATACTTGAAGATGGACATGTCAAAAGTCGGGAAAATCGGCAAAATCGACGCGCGTGCATGAGAAGATGTATGAATGTAGAGGAAGCGAGATCTGTATGCAAAGATATGCCTACTTTTACGGGGAAACGGCGTGATGGTTTGTTGTTGAACTTTATAAATAAAGGCCTTCTCAGAACTCCTGCACACTAGATTTCATTAAAAATGGTCTGTTGGACAAAAAATAACTATAGTGACAAAATTTTTAAGAATTTATTACTAAGCCATAGTCATGCACTCATTTGGTGAGATTGGGAAAATCTTCTTGAAGCATTTTTGCGGAATTTTTACACTTGAATGGCTTATTACAAGGGCAGTATCATCTGCAAATTGGAAACATTTCGAAAATTCTCTATTGAATTTCAATATATTATGTAATAATTAATAGTAATAATTATATTAAGTAATACGAAACTGATGTGTTATAGTATTATTGTAACATTTTTCAATTTGATTTTTATGTTTTTCACATTATATTGAAGTGTTTATATTATTTTTAATATGTATCTTTGTAAGGTAAAAGGCACTGTGTGCCGTGTATAAATAAATAAAAAAATCGGTCCGAAAACTGATTCTTGGGCCCTTCCCATAAACACAACTCTTTCACTATTTAATTTTTTCTCAACTTTTACTTTCATTTTACGACTTAAGGGAATTTTCAATAGTTTCATTATACCTTCCCCTTATTTATACAACTTCAAGGGATTTTATGAGTGTTTCATGGTTTAGCGTGTAGAAGGCTTTTGAAATGTCTGTCATTAGTACAAAAATATTATTTCTTGATAAAAATACTTTTATACATTTAACAAGATATTTTTCAAAGACTTTATTTATAGTTGGGCGTAGAGAAATACGACGATAATTTCCATAGTCCGAATGTGATTGCCCTTTATAAATGGGTCTCACGATTGCGGTTTTAAGAGCATCTGGATGGGTTCCATTTTCTTTTAAATATGACTTAGAATAGGACTGATTTGTTGAGAAATACTTTTGAAGTCTCCCGCTCGAATACCATCATACCCATGAGCCTCATTGTTACTAAGAGAAACAGTAATATTTTCAACGTCACATGGTTTACATTTAGTTATATACAGTGACACTAAAAAAGAATTTTATGTGTTTTTTTGCAGAAAAGGTGATTGGCATTCATGTCTAAGATTTTTTTATATCAATCTCTTGCCAAGCTCATTTGCAAAATCTTTTCATTAGATTTGTCTTTTCCAAGATATTTTATTATTTGAATAGCATTGTTACATTTAGATTTTTCCATTATTCCATTTATTATTTCCTACATTTTTAAATAATTTCTCTCTGCCTCCTTTAGTTTGTTTTCATAATAAATTATTTGGTTTTTTTTTTGACATTGTTTTATTTCTTGTTTTTACATACTCCTTTTGATAGTTTATGTTTGTAGGGCTACTTTTCCACTTACGAAATAGATTATCTCAATTTTATTTCATTAATTATTAAATTATGAATCCATTTATTTCGCTATCTATTTCCTCTAAGCGTACTGAGGATGGCAGTGGGCGGCCGGGGTATTTTTGGTTCCACCAGCTCGGTTGTAGGGGAAGGCATTCTGAACCCTGAAGACTGGGGAACCATTTCAACGTCCTCAGTAACGCCGATAATCGAAGGAGTGCGCGTAGAGTTAGAAGGGTCATATTCTGTCTTTACTGCATTCATCGTTTATACTATTAAATGTGTTATTTAGTTAAACGATCAAGTCGTTTGCATTGTCAGAATGCGATAGCAATATCCATACAGTTTATTTCCCTAAGTTTTGAGAGTATCTCTTATGCTCTTGTTGCACTCATACCCTAGATTTTATTAAATTATCGCCGTCTCACACTTCACGTAGACTCATTATAATTGGATAGTGACCCGATATCTTTAACCTAATAATCGAGAACTCAGCATATAAAATTACTCCTGAAATAAAAGTGATCGAGACACGCTTGTTTAAGGGATCCTGATACTATCACCTCCCGAGTAAAACGTTTAATTGACATAATTTAAATTGCACATTGGCAGGCTTATTGCCAAATGGCAATTTCTTTCAACTGATCGATTTTATATACTATTTTAAGGGGCCATTTCAGTCCGGATGTTCATTTAAATGTATACAAAATTTATGTTTTATTTGCTCTCGTGCCTACCAAAATTAAAGCGGCGAGTTTATTTTTTAATTACTGGTATCCCTAAGTAGGTATGTCTCTATTTTTTATGATGATGTTCGTAGTTCATTACACAGAAAAGTTTGTTTTTTAGTGTGACAGCTGGCTTCTGACTGCTTTGTTTGTCGTGTTTTAAATACATTTTATTAAAATTGTGTGTAATTTACTAAAAATGTGTCAAAACATACAAACATTAGATAACACATCTGTCCGCAGTTCTGTTGATATTGTCAATCTTTAAAATTCCTCTCCCTGAATAACTTATTTTTAAAAATATTTTTTTTTTTAATGATAAAATATTATTAATTATTACAGACGGATTGGCGACGAACTTTTATAACGACTGATGCCAATCCATTTTTCGACTCTTTTGTGCGTTGGCAGTTTCTTCACCTGAAAGCGAGGAATAAGGTCCAATATGGGAAACGACACACAATATTTTCACCGATTGATGGCCAACCTTGTATGGACCATGACCGTAGCTCGGGTGAGGGTGTCGGACCTCAAGAATATACTTTAATCAAAATGCAGCTTTTAAAACCTTATCCAAAACTACTAAGGTATAAAAATTATTGTATTACTTTGCTGAAGTTTTTTTCTTTTTAAAAAACATTATTCTTTCTGCTGAAGTGCATAATGAGTCTTTAAGTGTCCTGGATAAAATAATCTTATTTAAAAAAAATACAAATATAGGTAAGTTATTTAATATTTTTTGTTTATTGTTTTCAGCTCTGTAAATGATAAAGATGTATTTCTTGTGGCTGCAACACTCCGTCCAGAAACTATGTATGGACAGACAAATTGTTGGGTGAGACCCGATATGAAATATATTGCATTCAAAACGGCCAGCAATCATGTTTACATCTGCAGTGCACGCTCTGCTAGGAACATGTCCTATCAAGGATTTACTACAAAAGAGGGGACGGTTGACATTTTGGCTAACTTCATTGGTCAAGATATTTTAGGACTACCATTGAAGTCTCCTTTAACACCTCATTCTGTTATATATACATTACCAATGCTGACAATTAAAGAGGATAAGGGAACTGGAGTGGTTACAAGCGTTCCATCTGATTCCCCCGATGATTACGCTGCACTTGTTGATCTGAAGAAAAAAGAACCATTTAGACAAAAATATGGCATCAAAGATGAAATGGTCCTCCCATTTAATCCTCTACCAATAATAGATGTTCCGGACTTTGGTGCGTTGTCGGCTGTAACTCTTTACGATAAACTCAAGATACAGAGCCAAAATGATAAAGATAAGCTTTTAGAAGCCAAGGAAATGGTCTATTTGAAAAGTTTCTATGATGGTGTGATGCTTGTTGGAGAATTTAAAGGAAAAAAAATCCAGGATGTTAAAAAAGACTTGCAGAAGAAACTGTTAGATAGTTCAGAAGCTGTGATATACTTTGAGCCTGAAAAAAGTATTATTTCGAGGTCAGGAGATGAGTGTGTAGTTGCCCTTTGTAATCAGTGGTATTTAGATTATGGTGAGCAAGAATGGAAAGCACAAGCAGAGACATCTTTGTCGAAAATGAACACGTATCACGATGAAGTCAGGAGAAATTTCACTGCATCTCTGAATTGGCTACGTGAACATGCCTGCTCTCGAACATACGGATTAGGTAAATTATTATACAATTTTTTTATATTGTAATGTTTTATGGTTTATGGTTATTGTAATTCAAATACAAATATGGTTTTATGGGAAAGAAATGTGAAAACTTTACTTACTCGTGCTGTTTTAATTTTATTTTAATAGGTACGAAATTGCCTTGGGATGAAATGTGGCTTATTGAGTCTTTGTCTGACTCTACAATATATATGGCATATTATACAGTAGCTCACATATTGCAAGGTAATACTTTTGATGCCAGTAAACCAAATCAGTACAATATTAAGCCAGAAGAAATGACTCCTGAAGTTTGGGACTACATTTTCTTTAAGGATGCAAAGTTACCGGCTAAAAGCAAAATTTCCAAAGATGCCCTTAACCTTATGAAGCGGGAATTTAACTTCTGGTATGCCTGCACATTTTTTTAAAAAAAAAGTTTTTCTCATTTTATTAGTTCATGAAAAAAATCTTGCATTATTTTTAGGTACCCGGTAGATTTAAGAGTATCGGGAAAAGATTTAATACAAAACCATCTCACATACTATATCTATAATCACTGTGCTATTTGGCCTAATCAAGAGAACATGTGGCCACAGAGCATAAGAGCCAATGGGCACTTGATGTTAAACTCTGCTAAAATGTCTAAATCAGACGGCAACTTCCTGACACTGCATGAAGCTGTCAAGAAATTTAGTGCAGATGGTATGAGACTCAGTTTAGCTGATGCGGGAGATTCTGTGGAAGATGCCAATTTTGTTGAAAGCACAGCTGATGCAGGGATACTTAGACTTTTTACATTCATTGAATGGGTCAAAGAAATTTTGGAAAATAAAGAAACTCTTCGCAAAGGTATGTAACACACCCCGAGCGAGTTTTATGTGCTAATAAGATTATGAAAAATATTTGTGTAAATAACATTGATATGTTTTTTCTCACTAGGTCCAGCCAACACCTTCCACGATAAAGTTTTTATCAGCGAGATGAATATGAAAATAAAGGAAACGGAAGATAATTATGAGAAAATGCTATTTAAAGAGGCCCTGAAAACAGGATTCTTCGAATTGCAAGCCACAAGAGATAAGTATAGGGAACTTTGTGGAACAGATGCAATGAATGTGGATCTTGTTACAAGGTTTATCAACGTACAAGCACTATTGATGTCTCCGATATGCCCTCATGTATCAGAACATGTTTGGAAGCTCCTTGGAAATGTTAGTTATAAATAATATCTATTATATTCATTTTATACCTGACACACTTAGATAAATACCGATTGTTCGTTATGTTCTGGAGATAGTGGCAGATTCCCATTTAGTTTGCACCATCTTCATTGTTCCCAGGAGTCAATGTGTGCCTTTTTCACTTCACTTGTTGAGGATATTTTACACAATCCTGTCTTTTTTATTTAACTCCTTTTTTCTTAATGTATAAGTCTAAGAGCCAGTTGCACCCCATAAAGTTTAGTTTATAAAGTTAAATCATTGTTACGTTTTTGTTTTGGCAATGGATTGTATTGTATTATTTTGGATGATGCAACAAATATGTATTTAACTTTAAACTTTTTCTAATTAACCTTTTTTGGTGCAGCTTGCCCTATGTAAAATATTATTTTATATTGTATTTATAATTTTCTCAAACTGAACGGTTTGGGTAGGTAGGAAGAAATTGCCTTAAGGCAATATGCCCGCCTTCATATGTATATATATTGTATATGTATATAAAGTGTCAAATAAATAAATAAACTATGGTCCTCAGAACAGGATATCCTAGTGAAGAAGAATCTCAATTAAATTTGAACACATTTGATGTACTTAAAAAAAGCACTATGCATTATATTTAAATCCTTGTATGTATATATAGTGGCCTCCGTGGTGCGGTTAAGACGCTTGACACACACGGAAGGTTCCGGGTTCGATTCTCGATGAGAACACAAGAATTTTTAAAAAAAGGTGATTTTTCTCAAGCCTGGGTGTGTTCTGTGCTGTTATTCGGCCTCCTGGCCAGTTGTGGTGCAAATAATATAAAATACTTATGTTTCAGAAAACCAGTATCGTTAAGGCAAGTTGGCCGGTTTCTGGCGAAATATGTGAAATTGAAATGAAAGCCAGTAGTTATTTGATGGAAGCTGCACATTCATTCAGAGTTTTTCTCAAAAATTATATGGCTGTAAAGAAACCCAACAAATCTAAAGGTGAAGTTTCAGCAGTACCAGAAAAACCAGATAGAGCAACTGTTTGGGTCGCCAAAACATTTCCTCCGTGGCAAGGTGCCGTACTAACTCTGATGAAGAAAATGTTTGATGTGAGTATAATATCATGTGAAATCAAATTGTAATAATTATGTTTTTTTGTTTAATTAATATATTTTAATAAGTAGTGATGACTATGTTATGACTCAAGATATACACATATTCTGCATGCCACCAAAATATGTCCCATTCAAATCTACATTTAAACTCAATCTGAAGAAAATCCAAACATTGTTGATTTTTCAACATAGCCAAAAGTTTATAAATAAATATTTAAAATGCTTCTTAATTTATGTCTTGCAATGTACTATATAACATGTACAAGTAATCAGTAATGTTACAAACAATATGAATTAATATTTTTTTACAGGAAAATAAAGACTTACCAGATAATAAAGTTCTTTCAGCGGAATTGGGGAAGATAGAAATTCTTAAAAAGTATATGAAGAGAGTGATGCCATTCGTACAAGCTACAAGGGATAAAATGGCTGAGAAAGGCGTTCAGGCACTTTCCTTAACTCTAGAATTTGACGAGGCCAAAGTGCTCAGAGAAAATGCCAGTTATTTGGCTAATACACTTGATGTAAGTTTTTTTATAAATTGTCAATACACAAGTATTTGTTTTGCTTATTTTCAAGTAAGTAATGTCTGTACAATATTATTATATGTAATTGATTTTAGCTTGAAGAAGTGGATGTTCAATATACAGACAAAGCTCCAGATAAAACTAAAGAAGACTGCTGTCCTGGCCTACCCCATATAACATTCTCCACCACTCCTGGAATAAAATTGGAATGCATCAACTCAACACCACTAAGTGGACTATTCAGCAAAGAAATATTGGTAGCAGATGGAGATACTGCTCACAAGCTTAAGCTTAAATTAGCTAAGGATTGTAAATCTATCAAAGGTAATGAAAACGTTTAACTGTATATTTTGTTAACTTTACCAATTAGAGAAGGGCAGTGGTAGTGTCGTGGACTTCAGATAAAAGGTCTGAGGTTTGAACCTCTTTTGGTCAAACTTCAGACCAAATGATGTTTTTCGAATTCAAAATATTTTAGATAAATTATTATCATAGCTTTTTCATATTTATCTTAATTGTAAATTTAAACTAATTCATTTTCAGACTCAAGCAATTTAAAGCTCTGGCGTTTTGATGACCCTGAATTAGGACCTCGTAAATTGCCATCATTTGAAAATATTTCAAAGGATAAAACAGTCATACAGCCTGACACTGTTTTATCTGTGGACATTGAAAAGTGTAAAATTACCATACAGGATAAGGGCAAACCTATTGATGTAGGTTTAAAAATTGTTTATACCTATGGATAAATATTGGCTTACTTATTTATTTTTGTATTACATAATGTGTGCTTCAGTTTATTGAAGGTAATTTATAATTACTTACTGTTGATTTACAAGGTTGAACAAAACTTCGAGTTTTATTTAATAAATTACTATTAAAACAAATGTATTTTATTTTCAATTCAATTTTCAACAAATAAATTAATATTATATAAGAACCTAAGCCAGTTACAACAGCTATATAAAGAAACATAAGTACAAGAAACTGAACATGTAAAACTTTGAGTTAACCCATGCCAATCCATATTCATCCCACACTGTGTTAGTGGCGAAGAGGTCTATGAAAATCAGGAAGATCCAATCCAAAGAATTCCAAGTTGCGCAATGAATTGACTTATTTACACATTCTGGATATTGGGGCATAAAAACAAAAGTTGAACTTAGAAGATTTGATAAATAGCAAATTTTGACTTCTGGTGACCTGTCACTGTGCTTGGGAACATAAAAAGAAATTGATGGCAACAGGGATGGGACATCACTTACAGCATTAAGTATTTAAAAATGCATATAAGGTCCATCTACGTTCTACGTTCCTCTAATGAAGACAGATTGCTCTATTTCAACATAGGAATAATTAGCCCATTGCAATCCAAGCACGGAAAATGGTATTGGACATACTCGATATGGTCAATGTGAGTCCTATGTAATGGAAACAAAATTGGAAAATTGGTGGGATCGAACTACTGAGTAGTAAAGAGTTTTTATGGTATTAATATTTTTGAAGTTTGTCGTCATTCAACTGATAAAACCAAGAAGTTTGAGAGATTTTTCTATATTATCAATGTGTTCCCGATAGGAGAGTTTACTATCTAAAGTAATACTAAGATCCTTGAAGAATTTGTTGAAAGGGAAATATTTTTTAGTTTGTAATTGAAATATATAGGTTTTTTTCGTTGTAAAAGATATTTTTTTACATTTGTCAATGTTAAGTTAAAGACAATTGATATCACACATCATTCATTTAAACAATCAATATCCGGTTGAAATAGAAAAAAATGTTGGGAGTCAATAATTTTAAGTATCAGCAAAAAGCCGAAATTTTAAAAACATTGATAATACAATTTATAAAAATATTAGATAATAATGGAGCAAGGTGGGCTCCTTGAAGTAATCCAGAAATAAGGTCATGAGAGAAGACAAGAAATGATTAATTTGAATCTACTGTTTTCTTTCACTAAAGTAACAACTAAAAAACGATAATAAAGGATTTCTTGCACCAATAGATTGTGTTTAGCCAGAAAAATTGTGTGATTGACTTAAAATTTAAATATTCCCGTTATGATTCATACTATCCTCTTTCTCTCTCCTTCTTTCAAACAATATTTTATAATATAAATAGCAACATGGAAATTTGTTTTCAGGCATTGCCTAGTAGGTAGTAGGTGAATTGGTTCAGCCGGATGAATCTCACCTACATGATAAAGGTTTCAGCTCTTTTACTTCACAAAAGTTAACAGATGGAAGAGTTGAGGAAATGTGGATGTTTAAACATGGGCAGAATGGTGAATGTTACCAGTGTGTAAAATGACCACTTAAACCAGCTAATGACAAGTCATAAGCCCTGTAAATGCCTAGACTTCTATATTCCCTTTTCAAAAATGTTTTCCCTCTCTGCTGCAACAAATTTGAATCTATCTTTACTTACTAATGCAGGAAAAGATAGATTCGATGAAATGTTTACATTGTATATCTATCTATCTTTATTTCCTAATGTAAATTTTATATTTACTCTAAACAAAGTTCAGTATAACTACACAAAAAAATATTGTTGTTTCTTGTAAACTAGAATTATATAGTTATGTTTTTGGTTCTGAAACCAATAAAAATAT
The DNA here is from genome assembly GCF_059751315.1 of Micrasema longulum. Taxonomy (NCBI): domain Eukaryota; kingdom Metazoa; phylum Arthropoda; class Insecta; order Trichoptera; family Brachycentridae; genus Micrasema; species Micrasema longulum. The sequence goes on from NW_028279309.1 coordinate 24,009, forward strand.
TTCAACTTGTTATTAATAAATCTGCATTACGTGCTGAAGAGATTCAACAGGTTGATACCTGACAGACATACATATTTAATTGCTTTTCATAATAATACAATGGTTATGGGTAATTTTCTGAAAGTTTATTAATAAAATAAAAAAATTACAAATAGTAAAAAATTTGAATAAATAGAACACAAGGAATAATGTTGACACACCGATATGTATTCACAATTTCAAATGTTAAATGAAAACAAAATACTCTTTTTCTCTGCATTTTATACTACTGTTAAATTTTGATAGCTTTAAATAACTATTAGGGTTTATTATTATTTAGTAGTATTGACAAAATAATGATTTTATTATCTGAAAAGTTGTAATAAAAATAATTGTGTGTCCAGACTCCCCAGAACATAACATTGCATGAAAAGAAATATTTGGTTTATCAAATTCCATCAGAAATTTTTTCAAGTCCATTCAGATGCAAAAACAAAGTAATAGGGCAATGATCACTACCGAATACTTGACTTCGAATGACATTATCGCAGACTGCTGGCATTAGGCGTTCCGAAACAATTCCATAATCTAATCGCCTAGAAAAATAAATACAAAAATACTTAATTTGCATGATCTTTGATTATCACTCACCTTGAATCACATATTTTTTGATTATTGGTTTTAAAATAAAGTCTAAACTAAATTTTCTCTGACCCGTGAGTCTGCGACACTAGCCACGGGACCACAACCGGATTCAAGCAATAAATATTTTTGTATGATTAATGGGTAAACAGTGTCCATTTTTATGGCTCTTTCATAACTGTGGCGTAGATAATGCCTCAATTTTATATACTTAGTTCTTTAGAATAAGCGGTTATAAATAAAAAAATTATTACAAGTTGAAATTTGAAAAATTAAAGTTTTCTTTAAAGTGACTACAGTTTATCGTATACTTACCCTCAGAGCAAATATTTTTTTGTTTTGAGACTTGAGTTTAAAAAATGTCTTAAATGAAAAAAATTGTAACCATAGTTTTAAAAATAATCTGGTACTAAACATTCATACATATAATTGTTACTTACCAGCCAACATTTTTAGCACGGCAATTACTCATATATGTCCAGAAAGTGTATGAACTAGTTTGGTCTGGATAGAGACTTCTAAATGTGTCCACATAACCATCACCCAATAACTCTGTCATCCCTTCGCGTTCTTCTTTAGTAAAACCAGCATTTTTCTTGTTTGACTTAGGGTTGGCTAGATCTTAAAATACATGTATGTATATGATGAATATAGTCAATAGAAAATGGTACATAAATAATCATTGGCATTAATTCTATGGGCATAATTAACTTAGTCCTAACTTACCAATGTCAAGATGAGATACATTCATATCTCCGCATATTATTACAGGTTTCTTAGCATCGAGAAATTTGACATAGTTCCTAAAAATCTTATTCCATTCAAGTCTTTCGGGTAAAGTGACCAATCCACGTCCAGAGTTAGGAACATAGGTGCAAATCAAATAAAATTGCTCATATTCAGCTGTAATGATACGTCCCTCATCTTCCGAAGAATCAATGCCATATTTAACTGATATTGCCATTTTCTTGGTGTAGATGCCAACCCCAGCATAGCCTTCCTGTTGACCAGAGGCCCAATATAGATGATAGCCGGGAACTGAAGCCACTTCAGAAGGCAATTTGTCTCTAGAACATTTAGTTTCTTGTAGACACAATATATCTGGTTTCTCATGATGAATGTACTCTAATCCACCTTTTTTTGCACAAGCTCTGATACCATCCACATTCCAACTAGAGATTTTGAAGTTCCACTCTTTTCCCGAAGCGGTGGTTTTAGTGCAATCAAAGTCAGTGTCGTTAAAATCTGTCGATGCTTTGTTTAAAAGTGGTTTAGTTGGCTTTTTTTTAGCAGCCGGCTCTTTTTCCGCTGGAAGCGTTTGTGAACTTATTAATATGTCATAGAAATGCAAAAATAATTTAGCCATAATATAACTCACAGTAAAATTTATGTTATTATATTACAATTCTTTGAATGCATAAGTACACATAATACTATGTTGATATATTATTTTTTAATTTCCATTTGAGTAAAACTATTTCTTTATATCTAGTAAATTCATAATAAAGAAAAACTAAGAAAACACATTTTAATCAGTTGATGATTTAGCCAGAATTTCAAACTACTTTTTCACAATACTATTTATCATAATTTATTTAGTATTTTAAGCAAAAGACTGATCATGTCTCCATTATGTCATAAATAACAATTAAAATACACTGTAACTGGTGTACCAATGCAGTGTAATATGTATCATTAAATACATAAAAGGGTAAGCAACCTGCTAACAGTATCGTAATAATAATATGACCTTATCTGAGCAATGACTGCCTCAAGTAGTAATAAGGTAAACCAGTATCTCAAATGTAATGCATTCTCTATAGAAAAAATTGTTAGATGTTATGCGCAACATTCATACTATCTCTCAAGTACCTATTGAAAAACAGATATGTAACCCAACAATAGGTTTTTATCTTAAAGACTGATTGTCACTCCTTTCATCCTATTACTGTTTTTTAGAAACTATTAGTACAGTGATCATAAGCAGGACAATTTTTTCCCAATTTACAAATAAATGTAATATTTTTGTATGTAGGATGTCGATTAACAATGCACAAAGTAAATTATTGATTGTAATATTAAAATTGAATAACCAATGGAATTTTACTGAAATCATTTCCAAAAATTGTTAACTATTATATCATTTCCATTAATATAATGCGCATCGCAACAAGGTAACACAAAATTCTGTTCCCCTAAAAGTGACATTCCTAATAAAATGTAATAAAATACAATACAATTATTGTTTCTTTGGAATGGTTTGAACATTATTAAAGAGACCAATTCTACTGAAAGAAACGTGGTGAATTTAATGAGTTGTACAGTTCAAACTCGGGTTATGCAAGCAGGTCTCCAATAAGACATTTGAATCCTCCAACATGAAAAGTAATTCTCCATACCACAGTACAATATGTTTGATTAAATTAGATATTTTGACCTATGGATCTTGATTACTACTCAATGTAATTACGAAGCCTGTATCGCTAGGCTTCTATGTTTGCTGTTATATCAAATTGAAAGCTTTACTGCACTATGTACAGTTTTGATACTTATCAATTCAAATGATACTAATGTTGTAAATTAAAACATTTTTAGTAGGTTCGTTCAGTTTATTACTCACATATTGCCTGCATCACAAATGTATAATTTACGGTTCCTAACGCAGAGTGTAGCATTATCATATTACGCACAACTGATGGTACATCATAATACTGCTTAAATTTTTTCACAATCTGTACTTCAAAATATTCTGATCTTCACAGTATGGGAAAACAAAAAGTTTTAATGAAAAGAGTTAGCATAATGTTTAAGGCCATTCATAGAAAAACCTTACTGTTGCATAAGGAAAAGACCAACTAAAATTCATTTTCGCAAATTCTGATATTCAATAGGGCATTTATAACCTACAAAAATCTTCACAAATTTAGCAATAATTAGAAGACAAACATTGGTAAAAATTTTATCATTTATTCATAAAAATTTTCACACAAACAATTTTAGTCAACACAAAAAGGATTCACGGTATAAATACGCTCTAAATGAAATGAACAACTTATCGAAAATACTGAGCACAAATCGTGCGAGATTAGATAAATGAGTGTTTCTACAAGCGATCGCTTTACGCTTTAGCTGTACCTTTGTTTGCTCCTCTCTTCTTAGCCGTTACTTTCTCAACGACTTCTTCTTCCTCCTCGTCATCTTTGGGTGGGGCTTTTTCCTTCTTAGTGGCTCCGCGCCCCCGCTTAGCTGGCACTTTGGCTTCTGTCTCTTCCATTTCTTCATCCTCGACATCCTTCTCTTTCTTCGATTTAGTAACTTTAGGTTTTGACTCTATCTCTTTCTTTTCAGCGGGTTTTCTTCCTCTTTTAGATTTTGTGGAGACTTCAGGCTCGATGCCTTCATCAGAACCATCAGCAGCTTCTTCAGAATTATCGGTTTCGCCATCGTCTTCTGCCGATTTTGTTTTTTTGACGGCTGGAGCTTTGTCAGCCTGTGCGTCTTTGGGCTTGCGTCCACGTTTGGCGGGTACTTTTTGTTCTTCGTCACTTTTGGCCGATTCGGACGCTACTTCAGAATCGGTATTTTCATTTTTTCCATCGCCAATTCCAGCATCTTTACCTTTACGACCGCGTTTAGCATTTCCGTTCTTGGGGACCTCGTGATCGCCATTCTTGACGTCTTCTTTGATTTCGGCTGCCGGCTTTTCTTCGACAATTTTAACAGCTTTGCCGCCTCTTTTCTTTCCCGGTGCTTCGATGCCTTCATCTTGAGTTACTTCGGAAATAACATTTTCGGCCTTAGGCTAGAATAAAAAGCACAATTATATGAAAAAACCACGAGGTAGACTGGAAATGCAACGAAAAACCGCGTTGAACAATGAGAGTAAGCAAAACTTTACCTTAGCATTTCCTCGTTTAGGCGGCATATTTTATAGAATTTAGGAAAACGTGTAAGCGATGTTTTCAATATCACAAACTAAACGCCGGCGTTTAGCTTTAAATGACTAGAGGTTTGCACGGTCTATTTTCTGATCTAAAACAAAACAATGCTATTCCAAATTTACTTAAACGTTAGTAATAGAACAAAACCGGTGCAATGCCTTTAGAGCTACCGCAAATGGATGTACGTTTTTATTGTAAATTGCGAAATCACTGGAATCACGGCACAATACACAAGGCGGGAAAATTCCGAATAGACGTGAAGCTAGTCGCTTGTCTGAAAATATTTTTTTCAATACCCATTCTAAGTTCTTACGTGTAAAAAATAAAACGGGGTAGGTAGTTAATATTTGATAATTCGTGGACATGAATATAAAAAATATGTTCAGAAAAAATGCGTTTTATTGAACATTTTGTTTTGATTCGCGTCTTATCCTTCTAACTTACTTTACTACTTGTATAATGATCAAAGACCATAAAATGCAAACATTACGCCGTTTTCTTGTAAAAGCAAGCAGAGAAAAAAAAGTGCCACATCATTCTGTATTTCCATACATACCTTGTTTCCTTTACATTCATACATTTTCTCATGGGCACAAATTAGACATAATCCAGAAAAATGTATTACCTAAGTATGTAGATAAAGAAATTGAAATTTTTTGTCAATCAACCATGATTAATATATTATATAGTTTGAAATATATTCTATTTTTTAAAAAACCACTGAACTTCCCCATCCTCAATTTTATTTATATTTAAAGTCTGTGTTTTTTAACGTGAGCTCCCATGTAAACAAAAAAAATGACCGAATAGGGCTTAGTTTTTCAATCGAAACTATTTATATTTTTCGCTCACCTTTTTAAAAAACTTTAATTTTGAATATTTTTTAACAAATAATATGTAAAAGAAGAAAGAATATTAAATCACTTATTGATTTGAGTTAGTAGGTATACGTACAATGCGTAATGTTGTAGACAATTTAATATACGAGACCAAAACAGAGATTTGATAAATCCTCATGGGTGAGTTTGTAATGAAGGGATATTATTTCGATCTCAGCTTTGTAGTGTCGTAGTCAGCGTGCTTGCCTACCATGCAAGAGGTCTCGGGTTCGATTCTTGACATGGTTGAAATAAAACATTTTTAAAAATATATTTTTACACTAGAATATTTCAAAGTCCCTGAACTGGCACATGAAGCGTAAGACTGACCATCTTACCTTCATGTAATAAAAATGATCGATATGCGCTCCGATTGGTGTACCAATGTAGTGCCTTATACACTATTAGGAGCAGAAATGAAATAATTATGATTATTATTGTGATTGGTCAGCAGTGTCAAAGCTGATAAAAAATACAGTTCTCTATGTAAAATTTTATCAGATTTTTCATAAAGAAGCTACATTTAGCTGAGTGTTTGTTAATTTGTTTTTAAATTAGCCATATTAAAAGGCAAGTCTGATACAACATCATCACTCTGCTTCTGCTGAGGACAAAATACTTATTTTTAATGAAAACTTTTACTGATAAAACCTATCAATATATTCATCACTCTTTTAGACATAACTTTGTCTTATTAGATGACTGCATGCATAAAATGCAAAAGTATAGTGAGTACATTTAGTTTCATAAAAATATTTTTATTTTCATTTCTGCTTAGTTATCAAAATATAAAAATAATATGAAAATATACAAAAATTGAAAATGCCAGTATATTTTTTCTTGATATGCTAAAGATGCCGCGTTCTACATTACATCAGGTGAATAAAATAACTGGTGGTTATATGTTAACCATATTCTGTGAAGGGAAAATAGTATTCTTTTCATTATATATATTTATATAATATATGTCATATATTTATAAAATATAATATATATAATCAAATATGTACTATATTATAGTATACATATCTCTTTGAAGTTCGTGTTGATTTTTTAATTTAATTTTTAATAGTAAAAAAATATAAAAGATCATTTGAAGGTGTTATAATATTTTGTGTAAGCCTCAATAAACCATTAAACATGAAGCTCACTTTTGCAAAAGGTGGGGTCATTGTACATCGAAAATACTACATAGGTTAATCACTACGCCCCATAACACAGAGTGACAAAACACTATTTATCTATACTATTACGGCCAGTTGGGCCAGGCATGGGTAACTCAAGATTATTTTTCGAGCTGCAGGTCAGTTCGCAACCCAAATACTTGAACTATAGTTTTGAATCAGCTTGCAGATCAGCTCAATGCTTCACCGAATCACCGCTAACGCGCTGACTCAGCTGACCTAAATCATTGCCTACACGTATGATTCGAACGAAACTCACAATGAACCGCTGTGAGCTGTGCGCCACCTATTAGAAGCAATTAGAAGTTTGAGCTTCAGCTCAACAACTTAAAGCGTTCGAACCGTCTTTTTGAACCGGTTCAAAATTCAGTTACCCATGCCTAATCCTATCCTTTCCTTGTACCAACCTTATGGTATTGACCTTGACATCAAGATACAAAAACAGAAGACTTTGGATTCGGAACATATTCGCATTGCATTTTGTCAATCTTATCTCAATGTCGTTGATTGTTTTGTCAGAGCTCTGATGTTTTTTGTTTTGTCCCTTTTATAATTTTGGCATAATTTAAAATGGATCTGGTTGACCTTTGTAAATGGACAATGACCTAATATAATAAATTTATTGCGAAACACACGCCATTGCCAAAATAATTAATAGTGCAAAAACGTTCATCATCCAGTGTACAAATAATGAAGAACAGTACATGGTCCACTTCCGTACTCCTTTCCTTTTTTCAAATATTCTAATATTTAATGAAACTGAATGATACTTGTTTTTTCACATAACACAGTCCACTCAGGTATTTTGGGATATTTATTTATTATTATTTATTTATTTATTTACAGAGTTATTAAATCCATTTAACAATAATAAATTAATTTCCCAATTGAAATACAATACAAATAAAGAAAATTAAAGCTAGGACAAAAAGTTAAAATGAATTAAATTATTTAGTAAAACAATTAAATAAGTTGAGATATTTTTTCAGCAGAGATCTAGCTGTAAAGAATATAGAAATGTTTACAGATCTAACTATCTTCGGCTGGGTTAAGTTATCACATTCTGCTTATAGGTAGTTGACTTCTATATTAACATATGCCATTTTTCAATTCTCTATATATGTCTGGTTTGATGCGTATGCATGTTAGGCCCACTATAGAGAATGAAAGTACGGCTAAAACTAGTGAAATTTATCGCTGAAATACAAATACAAATGCCCATTGTTGTGTGAAGGTAGATATACCGACGGTTGACACCCCCAGGTAAGGTGGTCATTTGAGAAAGGAGTGGAGACTGAGGGGGATAGTGGACAGTTTGCACACAGTAGTGAAGAGTGTTTTATCTGGCTCTAAGTTCAGACCCTTTATAGAAATACAATTTAAAGTTTTGATTGCATAATCCGTGTTCTGCTTGTAACATGGATAAACCAATACACATGTAAACTGTAAAAATAATATTACATAAATATATATTTAGTAAAACAACCATTTTTTTATCAACATTTATTGCAATTAACATGTACAACATAATCGTCTTCTACAGAAATGAAGACTGGTATTTGATAGATTTGTATAAAAATGTATATTATTTGTAACAAAATAAATAAAATTAAAAAGGAGACAAATTCAGCCAATTATAAGAACATAAGCAATGGTAAGGAAATTGCTCTAAAGCGTTAGGTTTAATAAATTTTCATGTCCATGTAGATCAACTAGACTTAATTTTTTTCTTAATTGATCATCATAAATATATTATATAATACAAATTATTCATTAAATTCACCAGTTACTAGACTTAATTTTGCAGCTGCTTGCAAATCAATGGTGACAACTTGGATTTATTTTATACCTCACCGTTGATGATCAAGCCCAGTGTTCTAAAAAATAAGCAGTTGGGATTTTAATGAACAATTTGGTTTTTATGGTTCTGTATTTCTATTTTTTGATAGTGAATTGTATTCGTTCATAAATAAAGGGTTTAGTAACTAAGCTATAGCCATTATGTTATAACAGAACATTATTTGATGTTGTTCATAAATAATAATGTAACAAAAATACATTAAACGGAAAAACTTGTGTTATGTGTGTAGAGGTAAGTAGATAGTTATATTTTTTAAAAAGGTATAAGAAACATTATTTGTTTAAAAAAAAAATCTTTATCGGAATTCATTCGGACGCATTTTTTTATTAATAGGTAGATATTTTAAATATATACTAATGAATGTGACAGCAAAATAAATTGTTTTAATTAAATTACAAATTTAAAAGCTTCAATTAAATTTATTTATCTATAGAATCACTATGTAAAGCGCCCTTGAGGTATTATATTACGAAAATGGCGCTATATAAGTTATCCATAATAATAATAATGACCAGACATATAAGCGGACAGTGCATTTGTTTACAATACAAAAGGTCTCAGGGTCGATTTCCAAAATAGTTTAATTGAAAACTGTGATATAAACTGTGTGCAATTATCTTGCCTTTACGTAACAAAAAATATAGAGATACACTGTCAATGCAGTGCTTTATAGACCACTAGGGGTAGACAAGGGAATGGTGATGAAGTGATAAAGTTGTTTAGATTTTTTAAGCATTAATAATGGGTTATTTATTATAGAATTAAACAGTTTATTTTGAAATTGGTTAAATTGAATTATAAATGTAGCCTCTGTGGTTTAGTTGCTGCAATTATTTGCTCAGATTTGGGTTCGACTCCCAGTGATATCATATTTTTACACATCAATCAAAATAAAGTTATTGATTTTGTGTTTCATTTATGAATTTAAAAAAGTTTTTTGTAGATAATTACACATTGTAATATTATAGAGACAATTATAGATAGACTAACTAAACTTTCTGAGGTAAATGGATTTCTTAAAATTTTAGGCCTTTTTTCTAATGAAAATATAAATTCTTTGAACCACACAAAATCAAAATATTATTATGTATATAACTGAACTAAGTTTGTCACAAGTAAAATTAAACTTGAATAGATGAGGTTTAAAATACAAACAAAAAACTTAAGAATAGTGTGCAAAAATTTAAGAATTTGAATGACATTCAAAATTGTCTACTAGTTTTTACATTGTTTTGGTTGTCAATATTTTGGGTATGCCCAAATCTGTGTAGGTAAATAATGGATATTTCCCTAGATTGATATCAATATAAAATATTTTTAAAACTGAGATGAAACTATTGAGAATATGAAAGTCTGGGCATTTACAGAGCTTACGATCTTCTGATCGAACGGATCACTTTACGCACTTTAACATTTACTATTCTGCCTATAGGTAGTTGACTTCCAAACTCACGTTGGCATCATTGAATTCTTATAGATGCAGGATAAACTAGCCGACTTTTATATAAAAGTCGGCTAGTTAGCTAGATAAAATTTAATTTTATCAACAGCTTTATCTCTGTTGAAAAAAATAACTAACATTGATTTTGTGTTGTATGTTGTAAACATTATGTAGCTTTATAAATATCGACTTCAGTTTATTTCAATGATTTAGCATTTTTTTAAAATAGGGAATTTACGTATCTTAATACAGAAAAACGGTTTGTATATTTTTTTAAAAGACCGCCGAGGCTAGTAAAAATTTTATTTTGTAGATTTTGAATATATTTCACTTGATAAGCCTTCGAAAAAAAAATTTTTTTTTGAAGGTTGTCCAAAAATATATAATTTTATATGAGAAATTGGAATGTTTCTTTATCTTTAAAAATATTTTTCCTGAATAGTCCCAACTTTTGGCCAATAACAAGAATTAAGCTGATTTCATTTTACTGTTATTTCAGATAAAATGTAAAAACTGAACATTATTCTAAACAAGTGTAAGTTTTTCTAAACCTTCCAACTAAAGAATATATTTATAATGTAATAAAGACCATATAAATAATTTTAAGAATAGCCTGTCAGAAGATAAGAATAATGCAAAATTGGTCTACAATATGGAGGGTAGGAAAGGTAAAAAAACTATAAATTTAAGCACTTATTTTTCTATGCTATGGGCAAATGTAAAAAAATCCTACTTACATTTTACTCTGATTGACTAGAATAATATTATTACTGTAGAAGCCAATATTTTATTAATGTTGTCTTTTTCTTTACACGTCTGCACTATTATTAAACATTTATTACAGTAAAATAAACTTTAGTTTATTCACATGCTATACATTTTGAGACATAGGTAGTCGAAAATAACATAGGTATAGACAATCACAAAATAAATGTCAAGAACTTTAAAATAAAACATTTCTCACTTTGAACATTCAGTAGAATTTCAGCTCACATGTCACTTTTATTACAAAAACATTTTTGGCGCGTCTTAGTGGTTAGTATCATATTCTTTATCAGACAAATTTATTTTTCACATTTATCAACATGCATTCAACGGTGGTCCCTCTTAAGACAATCGATAAATTAATAAATACATAAGTACTAAAAATAGTTCACATACTAAATTACTTTTTAAAACTGTAAGATATCCGATAATCATCTAAAACTAAATGGCGAATGATCGGATAAATAAACCGATTGATGCCTTAACTCATTAAAAAAAACTGTAACATTTATTGTAAACACGCCATATTTTAAATTTTGCACCAGAGATCTATATAGAACCCAAGTATTACAGTGGAACCTCTATCCATAGTTTTTAAAACAACTAATACAGTTAAAAGTTAAATGCGGAAAATACTGCAAGTTAATGCGGAAGTTTATATGAATTAGTTTTATTTTAAATCAAACTGAAAGACAAACAAAGATAAGTAACTTAATAGATAAAAGTTGCACGACTTAGTTTATTCAAAAAAATATTTGCTAGGTAACTCTGATGTTTCAATTCTAAACACCGTACATATTAGCACTAAATGTAAAAATGTTTTTAAAATGCCATTGCAAAATGTGTCAATATTGTTGGAAATGTATTCTAAAGGATACGTATGATTTCATTTTTTCTTATGAACTAAAATATGAGTAAAACAGCATTTAGTTAAAACGGCTAATTTTTCATTCTTCATTTGGGATTCTTAAGCCTTTTCAACCATCAAATGCTTAAAAAAAAATCCTTCTGACAATATAAAAATAAAGAACTTAAAAAGTTAAAAGATTAGGTTAAAAGAACTTAAATACAACTCTTCTCAAATTGTTTTAGACCAACTGATCTTATAAAAAGAAAGATCAATGCCAGTGTTGAAAAATAATACTTTGTACACAGTCCTGGATGGAAAGTGTTGTAATACCTCTTATCTCAAGGACTTAAAATTTATTTAAGGACTTATAACAAAGCCATTTTCTGGAGAAGTGTACAAGTTTGGATTTTCTCCAAGGGAAGAGACCATTGCAGGAGACAACTGGAAGACATTGCATAGATTTACATATAATACCATTAATCATGTTGTCCGGGTGTTTATTAAAATTTATGTTTATGTAATATTCTTATTTTTGGTATACATACTTTAATAATATGTATGCTTCCATTTTCCTTTATGTTGAGTGGTTGTATGCCAACTCAACACAGGGCTCTTGGCCTCATGAAGTAAAGGATACGTTATTATTTGTAATACATATCTTTGCATGAATAAATAAATAAATATGCAGAAAACTTCAAAGTTCAACTGAACTTAGTTATGAATAAAAAGTCTCAAAAAGCTTGAAATAATAGATTGTGTTTATGGGAATGAAAGGAGAGAACGATATTCTATAATATGGGTTAAACAGATCAAGGATATGAAGATAATAAAGTCTTCATGTTTTGACTTACATAACCCAAGATTGATAAGCACTAAAATAAAACAATAAACAAAGAAAATGCTTAGGTTTAACATAAATGTTTGTAGAATTATTTATAAAGTTCAGTAAGTAAACACATTTTTGCTTATGAAAATATTTTTGTCTGTCTGAAAGTTTTGTTTCTGTAAGGTTTTTACCATTATTATAATTCTTTGGTTTTTACACTTGAAATGCTGAATTGATTTGACTAAAATACTGAGACCACACACATAGAAATTAAAGGAATAAAATGAGAATATAAAATTAAATAATAATAATTATGGTTTAGTCAAAATATTGTGAGTATTGTTTACAATGTGGAAGTTTTATTTAAAAAATGTAAATTATCATAAATAGTTGTACAAGATTCTGCAAAATGAACTGTATTTCCTGACTTTTACGAAAATGAGAGGACTAAAAGTTTTTCCATTCTAACATTAAATCTCCATCTAGAAATAGTCTTTGTCTTTATTATCACCAGGTTAAGTTTGGTGGGTGCTGCAAATTGAGTCGTAAAAAAACATGAAGTAAATTATATTCGATAATATTTATAATAAAGTTTATCAACACAGTTTATAAAAGTTTAATGTGACCCCCTTTGACTGTGAAGAATTATATCTAATCGGTTTATACACACGGAAAAGCACGTTTTTTCCTTTACAGAGACATTAAGCTTGCTCAAATCGGTGATGCAAAAGAGAATAGCTGTTTGTAATTGGGTGTTCAATATTTGAATGGAAAAATTTTCAGGTGGAGCTGAGGAAATATAGCACCTGAAATTAAGTCCAATCATTTTATTTACCCAAAATACTTACAAATTATAAAGGGAGTATAGTACATCTATCATTTACATTCAAAGGATATGACATTATGCTGAACCTAGAATGATTTATATATTTTTACATTATCTTGGAGTTGCTTTGTGATTCATATTTTGTATGCACAAATTGGTACCCTCTTAAATGTTATGATGTGTCGTTATATTCAGTTTATTAAAAATAAGATGTCAATACGTTACTTTAACAATAGAAATGGGCTCCTTAAGGAGCTAATATGGGCTGATAAAGTGACGATAAATATGGTAAGGAATTAAAGATTTTACATAGTATTAAAATAAATCATTTCATAAAAACGGTTAAAAAAATTGCTTCAATACGTTTAAAAAAAAGTGATCATATAGCTAACTACCCACATAAGTGGTTAATCTTATCACACCTAGATGTGCATACATACATATTATGTATGTCTATGGTTTACGATATAATATTTACATGCACTTACAGGTGTGACTAGCAAAGGTGGTAAACTTGAAAATAAGATTTTCAGAATATCAATAAATTACCCTGATTAGAAGTGAGAAATCCTCACAAATACAAAAGATAAACAAAAATTTGTATTCAATTTTGATTGAGAATAACCATTCGATTGGTAGATAAAATAAATACCTACTCGTTTGTATGTACCACTATGTACTTCACGGGGATATAATCAGAATCAGAATACTGGACACTTTGTGGAAATTCTATTAAAGTTTAAGACATCAAGTTTGTTACTGAAAATCAATGGCGAGGGATAACACACGTATAACATTTGTATAACTTTGACTACAAACGACGAGCTAGTTTATTATTACTCAGTAATAGTTCGATACACATTTTCCCTAAAACACGTTTATATACATTTTAAATACAACATTTACAAACGATTATTTCAAAATGTTATTAACTACTTTTCTATATCGTCGGTAAAAAAATATCTATATGTGCGCTATAGCAAATGCGATATGTGTACCCTCATGTTCCTCGCAGGTGCGGTAAGTTAATATATTAACAGTCACGATATAAACAGTTTCAAAACTATTTCGATGCAGTAACACAATTAAAACAGAGTCTCCTGAGACCACGAGCAGTGTTCCGGATTCAGCGGCGAGGGACTCACGGCGGAGTAGTCCAGGCTGGTGGAGGGGGCCAGGGGCGGGGCGGCAGGAGGCCGGCACCCCAGCTCCACGTCTTCCCCGACCGCCCCGCTGATGGTGGCGCAGCCGCGCCGGCTGATGACCGTGGGGTGTGACAGCCGCCGCAGGGTGGCGCGGCTGATGGGCCTGCTCAGGAATGAGCGGTGTTTCCTCACGGCGGGGGATCCCGGACCCACGCTTAGGGGAGGAGACGACGCTACCGGGACAGATCTCCCCACGATGTGCCTGGATCGTCGCCGCGGTCGCAACTCTTTGGTTTCATCCGCGGGATATCCCCCGCGATTGAAGGTCAGACTTTCGTCGCTATCGGTAGAAAATTGCTCTATTTCATCGTCAGTATCCAGACATTCATCCTCATCGAAAAACACTGAATCGGACCCGACCGAGTGAAGGTCGTAGTCCTGATAGTCCACACTGAGGGACACTCCACAACTGCCGAGGGACGCGAGGGGTGCTGGGCCGCGGACTCCGGCGCAACCCGGAGCCGGCTCGGATCGCTTTCCGACAGAGGGCTCGCGCTTTAAAATGGTTCGTTCGCTAGCACATGGCGATAGTTCCGGAGTCGCCTGGATCACCTGGATGTCGATAGGGTTGAAAACGTCCCGGCAATCCGTTTCGTGAAGCGTATAGCGCCGACCGGGGCGCGGCCTGTGCGGCCGACAGTGTTGCGGGGCGGGAGGTATAGTAGGCAGCGCGCACACGATGGACGATCCTCGCCTCTCGAGATAGGAACTGCCCGAGCTGGAGCACGTGATGCTGCTATACCTGCGGGAACCGCCCGGGACAGCTAGAAACCTGTTGACATACTCTGACGGCACTGTGCACGAAGAGTCATCGACGGTTTCGGTCATTTCGATATCGTCTTCGTAGAATGGGGGTCGGCAGTCAAATCGGAGTGCGGAACCGGGTAGGCTATCACCGCGCATCTTTGTAAGGCGCCTCGGGGGCGCTAGTAGACTGCTGTAGCCACCACCCACGGAAGAGAAGCGTGGACCGCGGTGAGGCCAAGGGGAGGACCCCCCGAGAGAGCCCAAAGCTTCCTCGAGTGCGTAGGCCAGCTGTCGCTCCTCTTCTTCCGCTTCTTCTTCAGCCACGGCCGCTGCGGCTATCTCGGCTATCTTGGGATCCTTGAGAGCCTTTACCGATTTGCTTCGGCTCTTGTAAATTACCAGGAAGACCATGAGTCCGAAAAAGCCGCCTAAAGTGGCGGCTATCCTGATGCCGGTCATGACATCGTAAGTCGCGTAGAACTCTATTCGCAGTTGCTCCCTCTCGTCCGGAGCCTCTGTCTTGTTGTGAGCTGGCTCCATCGTGTTTTACGTAGTCATCCTCTAGAAATAGAAAAAAAAATCGACTCAACATTTTACGGAAAAGCAGAAAAAGCATCATTTATGACTGTACTGTAGATACCGGACTATTGCGGATAAGTAAAATAAACAGACTACATCTTTGTAGTCTGTTTATTTTACAAGCAAATAAATATTAGAGCAAAATAAAATATTAAAGTTAGTATATGACCTACCCTATCTAACAGCAACTAAAGAACTTTTTAAACAAACTAAGCAATTAAATGTAACTTAACTCTTAAAACTAGAATCCTTAAAATTTATTCATAAATTAGCCACTGATGTAATTGTAGGACAAAGAACTAAACCTTGCGAAAATATGTACTAAACATGGACACAATACGAGAATATCAGAAAAATATCATATACAACCTTCTAAAACGAGGCAAGGACAGTCGAGACTAATAAACCATGGACTGAAATTATACAATAAATTACCAGACAAAACTAAGCAAAAGACTCGGACAACTTTTACTAAAGATGTTTAAAATATTATCATTAACAGTAGAATGTGAATTTCAGAAGTAAACATATTTTGTTAAATGTATGTAACCCGTAAGGGATTATCAATGAAATAAAAAAAAAAAAAAAGAAGTTACCAAAAATCTGATAATAATAAATTAGATAACATTATTTATTTATTTTACATGGAATGCATTGATTGCTCTTTACGTGTTAACATAGGAGAAGGGTGTACAAAATGACATATATTTTTTTGTAAAATGAAAAAAAAAATTGGTAACATAATGAGTAAAAAATCTCTTTGGTTCAAAATGTACACTATTTTTTAACATGTTAGCACTGTTTTTGTAGGAAAAAATACAAATCTATCAAATAAAAACACAAAAATAAAAACATACTGCAAAAGACCGTTTTGCCCCACCGGGCGTACAAAATGACATACGATATATACTTGGATGGAATGATTATTCAACACTTTTTTAAAACAGATTTTATAAGTTTTTTTTATGAATACTAAAGAATTAAAATATTAAATGCACACTTCACAAACAAAAATCTTGTTTTTTTTTATTTAAACCAGCACATTCTGCATGAGCCCAGTTTTCACACTTCATGCATTTTAACCATGTTTCACCCGGCTTTGATCTCGTATATAACTCATTACAATAAATGCATGAGCAGTCATCTTCATCGTCTGTAAGTAGAAAGCCTTCAGTGTCTGAATCAATAATCATTTTTTTATACATATACCTTGTTTACACTTTTCCAGGATATGTTTTTTTGAACCGTTAGCTTTAGCCTGTGATATATTTGGAGTTGTATTCAAATGTCATGTTTTATGCACATTATTGCGAAGCATTATTATTCTTCTAAAGAAAAAAAAAGTATTCAGTGGGGAAAAATGACATAGCATGTCATTTTACCCTACCAATACATATGTCGTTTTGCCCCACTACGCGAGTTTTTAAAAACATTAAAAAATATCACATTACACTTTGTATATTTTAACAAAATTATAGTTTTTCATGAAGATTAACAATGACACAACATATCCTTTCAGTTTGTGTTGTAGAATAATACAAATAAAATAATGATAATACCTTCGGTATCCGCGCAACAAAAATATTATTTAATTTCACAAAGTAACCCGCAACTCGTCCTCCTCGGGCGGTCGCCATAAGCGTCCTAAATATTGGTGAGTATTTTTGTGTCGTACCAGTGCTCATTCTTGTGCAGGTTCAAACACGACCAAGAGTTTGGTTTCTGAGATATGATTTCTATGTCATTTTACCCGCCTATGTCATTTTGTACACCATTCCCCTACTTAAAAAGTGAAAACTATGAAAAAATATTATATAATGTAGATAATACGTAAATACCTACTGGTAGCTCAATTAAAAAATAATAATTAATTTAATCAAAAAAGTTTATCACTTTTTTACATTTTTCCATATAAATACAGATTTTAATGTATCTACCTCTCTAATGGAGCAAGATGCCCGTGTTTAGAGAAAGTTCGTTTTACAATTATTTATATTACACGCTTTTTCGCAATATTCATCTAAAAACATTTACAAAAATATTAATAAGAGTACCTATATTTAATTACAAAAATCGATCAATACAGCATGGAAATTAGGAAAGAGTGGGTTTCATGTGATTCTTTAATTTGGATTAGAATAATTTTATATTTTCTATAATTTTAGGCTAATATAAATACTAAATATTTTATTTATAAATTTCTTAAAATTTGATTATTGGTAATTCTTTTTTCCTAGAAGGAATAGTAATTTTGTGCTTGAGGTGATTTTCACAAAAACGGCGCTATATAAATTATCCGAATTTAAATAGTACCTATGCACACTTAATTCAAAGGGATATATTTGTTTTCCTGAATTTGGCGACAAGTTAAAAACATGTATTATAGATTCTACTTTAAAAAATTTTTTTTAAATTTAATTTTGCAATACGCCTGAGGGGCATTTACAGAAATAATACAGATACGTATGAACATAGTGTTGATTTTTTAAATTATTAAAAACAAAACAACACGATAAATTTTTTTTTTATTTTTTATTTTTCTTTTACAATGAGGAAGTTCAGTGGTTTTTTTTGAATTTTTTATTTGTTAAAAGACTGTTAAACTAAGTCAAAAAATTTTTTTTTTTAAATTTATATATCGTATTATCGGCGCTACGATTTTTCAAAGTTTTGTATTTCTGAAATAACTCCGCGTGTAACGTCAGAGGTTCATTTCCGCTTATTCTCATTCAGTTCTTCCCATTGGTCCAGAAGCGACAAGCAGACCGGAAATCTTCCATAGCTCTCAGATCATAGGTTGATTCACATGAACCAGTGACGTCATTTAAAGTAGTGCGTTTTTATCAAAATATTAATTATTATTTTTTCTGTACATTTTCAAGAAACTTTGCCATACAATTTAATGATCTAATTTTTAAGAAAACATTTTTTTGTATCCAATTTCCCGTAGGGCTGAAGTTCCTCATTAGGATTTTTGTGATGTAAGCATAGTCGTTATACATATATATATATATATATTTATAAGATAACAAGCTGTTTTACACAAAAAAACATTTGGTTCAGTCAGAGAGAAGAGAACATAACATTATCATACGAACGCATTGTTGCGGGTGTGAACGCCCGTAACAGCTCTCATGAGTACAGTTTACGAAGTCCGATGGAATATCCCACACACGCTTTCTCAGTCTAATTTTTAGTCAGGTTCAGGTTGATGTACCGAGCAATCCTATATTGAAGATACAGATATGAATTAATTTACATCCAGGCATTTATAGAAATAACATCCAAAATTAATTGATGATATAATCTAAATTTGTTGCGGTAACAGAAAGGGAAAACATTTTTGAAAAGGGAATTTGAAAGACTAGACATCTACAAGGCTCCTGACCTGTTATTGGCTGGTTTAAGTGGCCACTTTATACACTGTAACATTCACCAAGAATGGCAGAAGCCAACTTTAAAACATTTAACTCTACTAGAATCCTAAAACAATATTCATAAATTAGCCACTGATGTGATTGTAGACGAAGAACTAAAACTTTTTTTAAAAACGTAGTAAACATGGACACAATACGGGAATATCAGAACAATATCATAGACAACATTCTAAAACGAGACAAGGATAGTCGAAAATAATAAACTAGGGACTGAAATTATACAATAAACTACGATAAAACCAAATAAAAGACTATGACAACCTTTACAAAAGATGTTAAAAATATTATAATTAACAATAGAATGTGAATTTAAAAAAGAAAGGTTGTTCAGTTAAATGAATGACGACAATTCTGTCGAAAATTGACGAAAATTCATCGAGATGCATTCAAACAAGATTATGCACCTTTTCGTTAGGCCACAACTTCGAGAAAACCATTTCAAGACCAAGAACAAGGTTATAGAATCTAGATAATCCTGAAAACAGCCCGGATATTAATCCTCTTGAAAATGTATGGTTCCATAATAAAACGTGTGTTCAAAAAACCCTAAAAATAAACATAAGCTTTTTGAAGCTAATATTTATTTGTAGTTTAGAGTGATAAATGAAAAAAAAATAAACAAATAAGTTAACTCCACGCCAATAGTTAAAATTGTTATTAAATGACGTCAGCTCACAATAAAATATTTACTTAAATTTGTGTAAATGTCTTTTTTATGACATTTGTGTTTTTTATCACTTTTGTCAATTTTTACTTTTATTTATTTATTTATTTTACAGAAGTAAACAGTCGACAATGATAAAATATATAAAAAAAACAGTTTAAAGACAATATATGTTCGATTTGAAATAAAATGTAAAAACTTTTTAAAATGTTTATTATTTTTGAGCAAATACTTAATTAGTTCAAGAACACATACGCTGCATATATATGATATAATTTGTTGTTTAAATTTCTTTTGTGATTTCTTTATTTTCTGCTGTTTTTATTTTATTTTATGTATCTATATTTTTTTCACTTGAGTACAGGTGTTTTGTATTTTGTTTTATAATAATTGTTTTTTTACTATAATTTTTTACTTTGTGAAATGCATAAGCCATCAAAATAAATAAATAAGGCAAAAAAATGCTAGTACCCATATTAAAATGTAAAAAGGAAAAAGATTAGCTCAGGAATTTCATGTAAAAAAAAAGTGTGTAGTTGTTTTTTATTATTATTGTATGCTTTGTTAAAGGCGTAAGCCGTCGAAATAAATACATAAAATAAATAAATAAAGTAAAAAAATGCTAGTACCCATATTAAAATGTAGAAAGAAAAATTCAGCTCAGGAATTTCATGTAAAAAAAAAAGTGTGACTAAGAACTTTTGGCCATAACAGTAACGGAAAACGAAAAGAAAAACGAGTAACGAAAAAGTCTATGATACGGCCCGTATGTACGTTCGTACAGTGTTCACTGTACATATTGTTTATAGCTTTATGTGGCCGCCTAGGCAGTAAGAAAAAGGTTAAGACTGAAAAATTAAAGCAAAATTGACCAACTTTAGAATTTTGCCAAATCCTCGAATTGCCAACTCGGCTAATCTTAAAATATAGCTTTATCATCATCATACACCTATCTGCAACCGACGGTGCATAAATGCAGAGAATCTCAATCATACATGGGTGTAAGGTGATCAGTATAACGCTTCAGGTGCCAGTCAAGGAACAGTGAAATATTTCAATTTAAAACCACCTCTAAAACAAAAATTTGACATCAAGCCTATCGGGAAACAAAGACCCTGCCCAAACAAAGGAAATTCCTAGCTAGTCGAGACCTGAAACAAAGAAGTTATATGGGTACATCGCAAAAACAGTGGAATAAACAAATAAAATAAATGAATAAGTAATGCTATAGTTAGAGCACACATATTCTTCTTCTGCAGCCTTGCTCTCCCCACTGCTGGATAAAGACTTCTTCAAAAAACGTCTTCATTCCTTCCTATCACCCGTTTCTACTATCCATGTTTTACCGGCTATCGAGGCAATGTCATCGACACATCTTTTTTGTGGCCTTCCAACACTTTTTTTATTTGCCCGCGGTCTAAACTTTATTATTCTGAGTGTCCACCTGCCATCATTTTGCTTCGCAGAGTGTCCTGCCCACTGCCATTTTAATTTTGCTACACGATCCATGATGTCTACGACTCCAGTTCAGCGCCTTATTCCATCATTTCTAATTCTGTCTCTTAGACATACACGGAGCATTTATCGTTCCATGGATCGTTGCGTGCATTTTAGTTTCTGGTTACTTTTCTGTGACACACGCGTGGTTTCTAGTCCGTATGTCGTCACCGGCAATATACATGATCCATAGACTTGTCTTTTTAAGCATACTGGGACTAGTTTATTTTCAAGAGCGTACATACGAATGTGTATACTCATGTACTATTTCAAAATTTAAAATAAAATAAAATAATGATAACTAAATAAATGAACCAAAGACATTGCTTTTCATTTGGCAAAAATGATCCAGATAGGTAGGCTGCAATTCAGCGCCCCGTTTAGTATATGCACCACTGGTTACGGAAAGGGAAACCATAATACATTATTTAAATAGAATTGTACTTATGTATGTGCTGTTTAAAGAATGATAAATAAATAAAAAGAAGATTGCGAGAAAGTAGAAAGACACAACCTTTGTCTGCCATAAATTACGCACGTCTTCATTTTTTAGAGCAAATCGATGTTCGTAAGTGTGTAATGAAGGTACAAGAACACGTCCAGCATAATAACGAAGGGTCAGGTGAAAAAACTCCTTATTTGTAAAGAATAACTGCTGATAAGGCGGTTATAAGATGCCAATTTTAATACATCATGTATTTTTACTAAATGTTATTAAATATTTGTATTTAACCACTTACCGACTTTTCTATGCCTACCGGTTTCAAAAAGTACCCGTCTCCTTGTCGGGACACCAATTGAACCAACATGCAAAAATAAATAATATGGAGGTGTTTCCCATTAAAAAAGCTTTGAAAAATAATATTCCACTTATAAATAAACAAATATCGTTTCAATGTGGCACATATTTTGATTAAAAAATTAACCAATAGTGTGACATTCTCATCCTCTCCTAATCCCTCTCTTTCCCAAACCCCCACCCCCAATCATTCTCCAACACACCACTAAATATTATAAACCTAATTTTTGGTGCATATTCGGCCACGGTAGTGCTTGCATCCCCTTTAAACCTGCATGTAGTTTTTTGATATTTTTATAGGTAAATATTTAATTTCTATAGTATATTTTAGCAAAATTTTATCCGCATATTAGCCGTCGAATGACACGCTTCCCCCATGCATGAACTGTACTGGATTCGATTCCAGGTGAGATCACAAAATAAATCATTTGCTCTTTCTTAAGTTTAAATGTGCTGTAATTTGGCCTCTCGGTCTGTTGTGGTGAAAAAATATACAAAACTGCAAAAGTTTATATTTTTACAAAAAAATGCATTTAATGGGCGATTTTCCATTTAAAATGAAAATAAAAGAAAAATGGACTGCGAGCAATTGAAGCGCCTATTTGTCGTAAGACAAAAGTAAGAAAAATTCTAGGAATCCCTTATTATATAAGCGGATCACAGAGCGAAGGATCGGGAAGCGAGGAAATCTCTTACCTCTATCTAGATATATACATAAACCAGCCTACGAAATTATTTCATGTAGATAGAACTTTCAGTGGGGTAGGGTCTGTCAAGGGGGTTTATATTCTACACATTACACTGCTACCAAGTACCTATTTATGAGTTTATAGATTACCGGTACAACTCTTTACCCGTCGGCGTCGTCCAACGTTCATGAATAAATGATAACAAAGCACACATCAGTACATCCTATAAAAACACAAACGTTTTGATATTAAATTGAAATTGGGTAGATAGATTATTTTCCACGGTGGTTCCTATAACGGAATTACCCCAAATAAAGTCGTAAATAACGCCTATATAAACCGTACTAAACATATGATAAGAATACGAGTTTTGTAAAAATAAAATAATAAAAACTAAAACGAAACAACACCACCCAGCCTTCCTTTATCCGCACCAAGTGGTGCATTACGAGTATCTACGGCTTTGAATTAGGTAATACACGAATTACAGTGCATCTTCATGCATCAGTGGCAGCCTCCGTGGTGTAGTGGTCAAGACGCTTGACTCACACACGGAAGGTTCCGGGTACGATTCCCGGTGAGAACACAAAAAAAGTAATTTTTCTCAAGCCTGGGTGTTCTGTGATGTGTAATTCACAACTGTAATTGGGCCTCCTGGCCTGTTTTTGTGCAAAAAAATATATAAATATAAATAAAATCTTGATCATTTGTTACGTAAAGACAAGGTTATCAGTCTTACGTTTCATATTTGTAGAATCAGCCTTCAGTCGTTTGATTCAAATACATCACAATCGCACAAGGCGGAAACAACATGATTATATTGGATGTTAACATAAGTTGTATGCGTTTTGTTTTTAAATTTAATAACGAGCACCAAAAGAAAAATAAAATAGTGTCATTCGAAAGAAAATTTTCTGCTCTACAAGATATTGTATTTGCTTTTACGTTACATATATTATTTTGTTTGATTACATGCCTTCAAAATGAAAGTAAGTGAGCATTTTCGACACCTCTTTTTATGTTCGCGTTCAATCGAGGGAATAAGGAGAATGAAGGAGATTACATTATTGACAAATTTGTTGAAAAATTTTCATTCAAATGACTTGCTACTAAATTATTTAAGTGATAAAATAACTTTTCTATATTTTTTTACATAAATATGTGTATATGCTTTTATTTTCTTTTTTTTAAACTCTTTTAGATATATTAAATTACACATTGTAACAAGTAAATTACGAACTTTTGAATTACTTCTACAATAACTTTTTAAACATGTTTTAATCAACTTAATTTTTTAATCTCTCTACTCGTATAACTGCTACCTATTTTTCTTTATAAACTTTATTATGTATTATGTTTTATATAAGCAAATTTGTATTGTAAAAGCCCTATAGGCGTTTAATGTATAAAAATAAGTATAAAAATAAAATAAAAGTCAACAGATGGAAGAGTTGAGTAAATGTGGATGTTCAAACATGGGCAGAATGGTGAATGTTACACAGTGTGTAAAGTGGCCACTTAAACCAGCCAATGACAGGTCATAAGCCCTGTAAATGCCTAGACTTCCAAATTTCTTCTCGAAAACTTTTTCCCTCTCTGTTGAAATAAATTTAAATATGAACAACTCCCTAGGGAGGAAATCCAGCCAGTCTGCAAGCATTTGGACATAATCAAACATTGTTAAAATAAATGACCTTTATTATTTCGTTTTACTTTTGGGGCTTATTTTAAATCAGGAAAAAAAATAGAAAAATTAATGTTAATACCCAATGTAAAAAAAAAACAGCATTCAATAAAATCATACATAAATAATATAAATGAAATTAAGATTTCATTGTTTTTTATTTCATTTCAATTTATTCAAGGGTGCGGAAAAACATTAAATTTACAATTTACTAAAAATATCATTCATACAGTACAAGGCATATTCCTCATATAGACCAAGAGAGTACTGAAATAATTATTGTTTAATTACATTACTTTACATTATTTTTGCACCACAACAGGCCCGGAGGACCAATTACAGTGGTGAATTACATCACAGAACACCCAGGCTTGAGAAAAATCACATTTTAATTTTTGTGTTTGTGAGTCAAGCGTCTTGACCACTACACCACGGAGGCCACCAATCTAATGAACTACCACCCTGAAAATAATACACAGCCTTTTCTATTTATAAATGGTCCATTATAAAGGTAAAACAGATGCATTTTACATTAATTCGGAATTGAAAATATAAGAGACAAAATAAAAATATTAAAAAACAGAGCTTTTATAGAACATTCAACGACATCAAGACGATATCAAATAAATAAATAAATATAAGTATTTATTTAGTGCTCGTTTAAATCGTAGTAGACTTGTGTGATGTTTGTTAGATAAATATACTATTAAAACACACAATAAATTACAAAGGATACGATTTATATTCCATGTAAAGAGTTCCAAAAGATTAAAAAATATGTTTAAAGATTTTGAAGAATACTTTTATTAAAAAGTTTTTCTTAAAATAAGCATGTAAAATTTTTTTCATTTCAAAAACTTACTTTCGTAAATTTCTGGTGAATATTATAAAACTACTTTTGAGAGGATGAAGAACCATTAAGTTAAATTACATAAATGAACGTATTTGAAATGAGTTGAAACTTGGGTCACAAAACGTCAATTTGCCTGATAATATCACCCGCAATTAAATATGAAACTAAATTTAGATTACTGAGCCCGGTTTGCGAATTGATATGGGGCCGGGAGGTTGCTCCCAATAAATAAAACTGAGTGAAATGCCTAATTAATACGAACTTTAACGTGAAACGTACACGTGAATTTTGCTGGAAATATATTTTTTTCCATCTGTGTTCCATTACAAGTTCGCCTTGGTACACTTTCGGTTAACTGCATGGGCCGCGGAAAGTATGGATATGTATATTATATTATGTAGGTCGCTTCTAGTACTAGGGCCTTGATTATGATGGGAGGATAAGGACGTAATACCTTCACCATGACGGTATAGTTGAAGATAAATCCTCTCGAGCGATTACGAAGATACACTTCCGACCCCTTACCTTCAAGTTTTGGGTAGGTACATCGATGTGAAACAAGGGGAAGCGTACGTCACGAAACACATATCTACGCAATAAAATGACATAGATTCAGTATGACGTCATAGTTGAAGATAAAACTCTGCCGACCGATTACGAAGATACATTACCGGTCCCCCCCCCATCAAGTTTTGATGTAAGTACATCGGTTTGTACCGACGGGTGTAGTACCCCTCGATACACATATCTACACATTAAAAATTACAAAAATTTTGTACCACTTAGCAATTTTTCCTTTGATTACGATTTATTTAATTTTTTAATCGTTTTAGGGTTGGCACGTTTTTTCTTAAAAGCCTATTAAAAATATGAGAGAGAAATAAGTAAATTTTGAAGTCGAATTAAATTCTGACAAAACTGTTAGTTTTGAAAACAAGCGGCTAGATGCAGTGGCTAGACTGCCTAGATGCTGCCCTATTATACAAGAGCATCTAGCCGTAAAAAATAAATTTAGTTATTATATTTTTTCCATATTGTTTTACTATTTTTCTGAGTGTACATTTCGAGACGTTAAGAAGTCGGCCTTGTAATAGCTCAGTAGATAAATACAGACGATCGTTAAGCATACCGTCATGGTAATTGTCAAACGTCTTATAAAAATCGTGTTTAAGCGACCACTTTTTACTTAAATTGGTCGCTTTGGAGTAGGCACTTTTTATCACAGAAGCCTATTTAAAATATAAATGAAAACTGTTTTCAATGTTAATGAAGTAAGGAACGCGGACTAAACTTTCGGGGTCATTCAAGATGACAAGTCGGTAGAATATACCGACGTAGATACAGATAGTACGTGCATACCGTCTCGATATGTACAGTTGAAGATAGCGTTTATAATCGAGGCATAGGTTCGACTTACATAGTGTATTGTGTACATGTAAAACATATACATATCACGTGCTTTCTACTCTCGCAATAGGATTCAAAGTAATCAAAGAAAATGCATTCTGAATACAAATGAGTGCAACAAAGTCTGAATACCAACGTTTTCTGCGATAGAAAACACTATCTTCTTATCTATTTACAATGCAAATATTATGATATACCTCGAATATGTTCATATACCACTGATTTTCTCAAATTGAACGGTTTGGGTAGGTAGGAAGAAATTGCCTTAAGAATAAATATGTATATAAAGTGTTTAAATAAAAAATAAATTAAATAAATATTCAAACATGAAAACATTTTAACAATCATCATCATTTCCCTATCCGTACTCAGTGGTGCACATGGCACTGTATTCATATGACTATTGCAGCGTATCTGCATAAATTTTGTTACATGGAAGGAAAGGTGATCAGTTTTACACTTGAGGCGTCATATTGCAGTGAAAACTCACCGTTCTAATATTTCACGTTGACCTTGGTAAGAATCGAACCCGGAACCTCAAGCATGGTGGGCGAACGCGCTAACCACTATACCACACGAGGCGGACATCTCCACTCTATTATCTCTATCAGGGTTTTTTTATAGATGTAGCCATTGAGTCAAAAACACTTAAAATTATAAAATCAATAAATTTCCCAGACCAGTGGTCAGCAAATTTATAAGTCAAAAGAGCCAAAGATCAGCAGTACAATAATGAGGACTTTGAGTAGTTAAAAAAAAAAGTTATATGTTAATAGACTATCAAACTAAGCCAAAAAATATTTTTATGGATCGCATTATCAGTGCTTTGTTTTTTAAAAGTTTTGCATTTTTGAAATCACTCCGCGTGTGACGTCTCAAGGTATTTTCTCCTGCTTCTCAGTCAATTCTGCCGATTGGTCTGTTGACTAACGGTAAACCGGAAATCTTTCACAACTCTCATATCTTTTTATTTATTTTATTTCATTGGAAAGCCAACAGACATTTATAAATTCATAAGATACAATTATACTATAAATACATATCGTAAAGTCCAATTAGAGGCTTCCACATAATATTGTTATTGTAAATGTTGTCACATAAAAATTATACATAACATAAAATAACTAATCATACAAAACTTATAATATTACTAGAAATGTAAATGTAATCCATATTTTTATTTATATCCCTACAGAGATGAGGTAGAATTTTTTTTTTTTTTCAAATTCAGGATTATGGTACAAGTACACGTACCAATACATACCGATACAAGTACACGTACCAAAAATAATGTTGTGTAATCCATATTATTCACAATATATCTACTTTTGAATATCGGTCACACAGTTGCACTTTATAATATATAATACAAATATAGTTGACCATACAGTGTACATTTTTAATGTGCCTACATACAGAACTGCACATAACCTGCATAATATAGGCTGCGGATTCAAGGCGCAACATCATAACGTGGATTGTTTTTGGAAATTTCACTATACAATATCATTGTTTGATTCATAAAAACTAGTGACTTCGTTCAAAGTACTTTATATTTTTTATAATTTTTTTCGTACATTTTCAAGAAACTTACGTACAATGCATTATTTTTTTTACCGCGTGCAAGAAAACATTTTTCATATCGAATTTCCACTTTTTCAACGAAATATTATTTGAATCGGCGACGATAAAGCGCTTCAGCTACAATTGTGTTGACCAATTCTAAAACATTTTGTTTTTCTGGAAATGTCTACTGTGAATGATGCAATGGTAAACAAATATCTCGTGATTAATTTTCCCTTCAAAATAGAAACAAAACCGTTTCTCACTCCGGCCATACTTTTCGGCCCGCCTGATGATGTTTCTCTGTGCATTTAATGACAGCATTTGCAATATCCTCGCACGTGTCTGACCTTTCAACGGCAATAATCATTAAAAAAGTTCTTCATTGGGACCCTTGAAAAAATAAATTGAAAAGTGAAACTTGGGCTGTGTGCCGCAATCAAGTGGCTAAGAGCCACACGCGACTCGCGAGCCGCGGTTTGCCAACCACTGGCCCAGACTGACGAATCTGGAAAAATATTTTAATATTCTGGTATGCAGACGAGTGAATTTCTAGGCAACCAAATAACTAATCTAAAAATAACTTGAAAAAAGTGTTAGAAAATAATTATGTTTATTGTTAATAAATACATCTAAACGTTATAAACGATCCACATTCACAAAAACATAATAATATTATCATTGACTTATACATCATATTTTGACAGGCAGTGCGTAAAAACGAAGATTTCGCCAAGTCATCTCACGGATGGATTTCGTCAATAAACACATTCAATAGAGTATATTTTTTTAACTTTCCCGATGAATGAAAGCGTTTTTTCCTTACACTGTAGAGTCAATATATATTGCTATGGCGGGGAAAATTACACATATTTTTTTTATTATTTGAAAGTGCATTTTTATACTTTTTTAAATTTGCGAAAAGGCAGTGTGTTGTCAAATTAGTAAAACAATAATATAATTATCACACTTTGGTAGGTACCTAATAAAAAATGTAATGATTCCGGTAAAGTGCATTTATTTGGAATTAAACAGAAAACGCTGACTTGGTTTATCGGTCGTCGCACTATAATTTCAGGTGAAATTATTTAGCACGTGTGTGTGTCATCGATCATGGACTATGAACCCTGCATGTTTACGCAGTAGCATGTAAAAAAAGTATTCTAAAAAAAAAACAATGGTGGATAAGTTTTCTTGCATAAAAAATATTTAGAGTTTTGTTTCTTTTTTGGGTGATACCGTGTGTGTTGGATTTGTTCCGACGTTAAACTGAGCCATCTTCAGGGTAAACTGAGTGTTTGAAACACTCAGTTTACCCTGAAGATGGCTTCTGCAATGGTAGCCGAAACGTCGAAACAAATCCAACACACACGGTATCACCCAAAAAAGGAACAAATTGATAACAGTGACTGTGAAAACCTTCGTACCTATTTAATTATTTAGAGATTTAAAAAAAAGAAATTGTTTTTTATTTTTTGTACCTTATATCAATAGTTATTCACTCTAACCCTTCCCTTGCACATTCTTCTCTGCGCCTAGTAAGTAAAAGATCCGTCTTAAGTAAGCAAAACATCCCTGTAAGAAATTCCAAAAACGAATACAGTAGGCCCTCGACTTTGGCACATAATTGGTTCCTTAAAATGTATGCGAATTTCGAATGTTCGAAAGTCGAGAGGTGTACAAAAATTTGACAAAAACGGTATTTTAAAATATTTATTTATCAATATACAATATTTGGTTAATGAGGCGTGTTAAGTGCTTTCAGGTGGTCACTTTATCCCTTTTTAAGAGTTAGTTGCACACAACCTTTGTAGTTGTTTTTGAATCGGGTTGTGGTCCTGTGGCTAGTGTCTCGTACTCACGGACCAAAGGTCTGTGGTTCGAATCCCACTCTACCCCAACTTGATTCCCATTTTCCAATAGTGAGTTATTTACAACTCGTTGAAAATGGCCCTCAAAATTAAATATTTGGCTAAATCATAAGAATGCAAATATTTATTTTAAAAAAAAAACCTTTTTTTAAAATTGTCTTTTATGAAGGGTTTTGTAACATGCAGTGTCTTTCTCAATCGTTGTACGTGCTTAAGATATATGTTCTACATTGGGATCACATTCTTTCACGATAGTAAAAAAATGACAAGATGGATGAAGGCTTCATTCATATTTTTGATTGTCAAAGTCTTGAAGATTTTATCAGCTTCTTCTTCTTTACTTTTACTGTGTATTTCATTTACTAATTGTTGCTAATTAAGTATTCATTTGACAGAGGTACTGAGTGAGGTTCAATAAACTCATTAACACCTTCGTTGTTTACGCCCAAGTTCAGTTCATTAATTTGGCTAATTATTTAATATGTGGTAGTTTCCAGACTTTCTTCAGAATTCATAAAATCACTCATCATTTGCGAGAATTATTGCTTCCAGAAACAATTCATTGTTGATCATTTTATTTCAGCCCGCGAGTCTCCAATATTGCTGATTGTTTTCCATATATATTATAGTTCTTCCACAATTCTCTTAATGTAGGCACACCTTCCCTGTCCGTTTCCTTGATGGCCTGATTCATTATTTTCCTCAATATTGTTTAAACATAGCTATCACTATTTGACCGCGGGTGGAACTGCATGAGAGCGAACAATTTGCGGATTATGGATAAAAATTTGCAAAAAAATAATATTTAAAATGCGAAATAGCAAACTGTGCGAGAGAAGAATGCGCAAAAGTCGAGAGCCATCTGTAGTATTACGTATATCGCTATATAACAAATTTAAATAAAATGCTAGAACCCTAATTAAAAATAATAATTATAATTTAATCTAACTGTACCTACCTAATATTTTATTTTTTGTACACTTTAATATAATAATTATTTTCTCCTTTAGAAGAAAGAAGGGAGGACTGATAGTTCAGTATTATTCCGTATGTATCCGCCGGCGAAAGGATTTTTAAGTCCGAGTAAACAAAAATCTTTTTCTTTTATTTATTTTTTATTGTTTCATTATTATTGTGATATTTTATTGTGTTTTTTACGCGTGGAATGATGCGGAGTGACTATTTCAATGTACGCTTTTCTTCTTCTTTTTTTGACATTGTATTTCATCCATTCAGTCCATCAAATACTTGAAGATGGACATGTCAAAAGTAGGAATAATCGGCGTGCGTGCATAAGAAGATGTATGAATGTAGAGGAAGCGAGGTCTGTATGTCAAGATAGAGTGTTATGGCGTTTTATCCTCTCTGCCTACCCCTACGGGGAAACGGCGTGATGGTTTGTTGTTGTTGTTGTTAGAAAACTATAATTAGCCTATAATTTTGGTTTATTTGTAAATATTTACTTTTTTGTTGTAATGGCTGTTGTTTTCTATAAATAAATAAGGCATTGTCAAATTATGTTCACTAAAAAAAAATTGTACCATGTTATTTCGAAACCGAGTAAAAAAAGGTTCAGTGTATAATACATGATTTCAAAACAATATTTAAATAGAACTGTTGGTTGATATAATGAGTAAATACCTAATTTGATTTATGATTACGTGCCTTGAATGTGCTTATTTATTGTTTGCCAAGCAAGCTTGGAACAGGTATTAGGATGTACTATCGACACCTATAAATTGTGATTTTACACTCATCGTATGTAATTGATCAATTTTTACATTGTTTGACGTTGCGTTTAATAATGTTATAATACGAATATTAAATAGCTTTCAGAAGTTACGCGTTAGAGAAAACGATGCTGTATTTTGTACCGCCATACAAGTAAGTTATTTTTATTCTGGAATTTGGTGTAGACAAACATGTGGACGAAAAAAAACCATGTTGAAATGCTTTACAATCAAAAAAAAAATTCAAAGAATATCATGATAAAGAAACATTGGCCATTGTAGCAGGTTTCATAAACACAAAAAATATTTGCTTTAATCTTGAATTAACAAAAATAGATCAGACATAGGATGATTTAATGTAAAGATGAATCAAACGAAGAATCTCATTCTTCTTTAAGTTTTGTGTGGCTTATATTATGTATCACACCCATTGCACCCGAACTAATGGATTCAAATAAGAGCCTTCATCATC
Organism: Micrasema longulum; assembly: GCF_059751315.1. NCBI lineage: Eukaryota > Metazoa > Arthropoda > Insecta > Trichoptera > Brachycentridae > Micrasema > Micrasema longulum. Next base: position 56,399 of record NW_028279309.1, read on the forward strand.
ATCATCATAAGCCGTCTCTTGTCCAATGTTGAACATAGGCCTCCCCCTTTAGTCTCCGTATTTCTCTATCCTGAGCCAACCGCATCCAACTACTTCCTGCAACTCGTCTTATGTCATCAGACCACCTTGTCTGAGGCCTGCCGACACTTCTTCTACCCGTTCTGGGTCACTATTCCAGAACTTTTTTGGTTCATCTAGAGTCTGTGATTCTGGCTATATGACCAGCCCAGCTCCATTTCTGGTTGGCAGCCGTATGGACCACATCGGTGATCTTTGTTCTCGCTCTAATCCATGTATTGGTTTTTCTGTCTCTCAACGAAATACCCAACATTCTCCTTTCCATGGCTCTTTGTGTCACTGATAATTTGTGTAAAATTTTTTTCGTGAACACAAAAGTTTCACAGCCATATGTCAGTACAGGGAGAACACAAGCATCAAAAAGTTTTTTCTTTAAGTAAATTAAATACTTCGGAGATTTTAGGATATATGAGAGCTTACCAAAGGCGACCCATGCTAAACTTCGCCTTCTTTCTATTTCTACCTCTTAATTATCTTTGCCGAGCTTTATTTCATGTCCTAAATATATATAACTATCAATCTTCTTAATTTTTTCTCCATTTACTAAGATGTTACATGATTGGTTTGCATCACTCATTACTTTAGTTTTTGAAGCATTCATTTTCAAGCCTATTTTCAGGGATGCTGTATTAACTTCGTTTATCATAGGAGCCTTATCTATCCATAATTTTCCATTTTTTTACTGTACCATTTTTAAATGTAAATTGTACTATGTAAGCTTGAGCAAAACATTGTTGAATCAACTAACTGGTAAAAGTGAAAAATTGTTTTCAGGCGTTGCCTAGTAGGTGAATTGATTCAGCCGGATGAATCTCCCCACATGATAAAGGTTTCAGCTCTTTTACTTCACAAAAGTCAACAGATGAAAGAGTTAAAGAAATGTGGATGACTTAACATAGGTAGAATGGTGAATGTTATACAGTGTCTAAAGTGGCCACTTTAACACTATACCACATCGTAAAACGAGGCTAGCACAGAGACATGCATATTTTATCAGCCCAAAATTTTTTAATTATTTTTTTTTCTGAAAATATTTCATTGATCCCAAACTTCCGAAATTCTCCTTCTTTTAAAAAACACGCACTATCCTGGATTCAAACCAAAGACATGAACTCTTTTTTTCCAAGATATATTTTGTTGCTCTTTAATAATAAGGAATATTTTTTATGTTTTTTTTATATTTTTTATTTCCTTTTTTAATTACTATAAAAAATAAAAAAAATACCTTAGAATCTTTTCCAGAATATTTTCTTTTCTCTTTGTGTTACACAAAAATATTAAAACTGTCTTTTTATGATAGGGGCAAAAATTCATAAACATTTCTTTATACCCACGAACTGGTCATGTCTTTGTGGGATTTTTTGTTTACTATTTTTACTGTTAACATGTATTTCATTTCTATGTAATTATCCTTTATTTTTTAATACTCTGTTTTACCTCTTATGTATACTGTAAAAAAATAAAATAAAAAACCAGCCAACGATAAGTCATAGACTGTAAATGCCTAGACTTACATATTCCTTCTCTAAACTATTTTCACTCTGTTGCAACAAATTTAAATAACAAAAATATTTGCAAATTTAATAGTTGAACGCGTCAGATGGAAGTATTATTATCCATTTTGATTTGAAAAAGATACTCGATCTCAGATACAACTTAAAAAGCTGAAATATGTAGATCGCCGAAATTTGCATACCCTCGTTAGTATCAAATTGCAAAGGTGAGATCTTCGCAATGTGAAGAAATCGGAGAGAAAAAGAAAAAACCCAGTCACCCTAGAGACAGACCTACGGACTTAGGATACAGATAAATATTAGGGAAGATTTCAAATACAATCCTTGCGGGATTTTCTAAAACGTCCAGACAGAAATATTAACGGATAAAAATGAATCTTGTTTAACGGGGGATAAAGAATAATACAAGTCGTCCATGAAATAATGATTCGAAGAAACAATAAAATATTACAGACGCCCATGTTCAATTATTCTGACATAGAAATATCCAAAGACTGGGCACAAAAATCGGGATCCATGTTAAGCGTTTTTTTTTTAAACGTAGTAAGTATTTAGATTTTATAAACATACTTAATGGTTGTCTAATGCAGCAAAAAATAGGAATTAATCACTGATGTGTATCAAGGTAAGCGGAGACAGTTAGGAGATAAAAGAGATTACTCTTGTTCACTTTGTGACTGAAAATGTAGGCACATTTTTAGATTAGATTTTGTTGGATAACATTGTAAAAAGTCAAAGGTAAATTGTTAAATGTGTAAGTAAACAAGTATTTATTACTCAATAACATTTACATGAATCAATTTGTCAGACGAATATTTAAAAAAATAATTAATAATAAGTTTACGTTTTTTTTTTTTTTTTAAGAATAACCCGCTAAGCCTCTATCCAGAGGCTTGTCAGCAGGTGGGATAGAGGGGGATATGGAAGGAGGTAATGAAAAATACACAACACCCAGACCAATTGAGAAAAAATATCTTTCTTTGATTTTTTTCCTCGCAACTGGTAGTAATCGAGCCCGCGACGCCAGTTTCACAGTTAGCCATCTAACCAACTGCGCCACGGCGCCCGCCTGCGATTATTTAAATAAATAACTTTATCACAAAAATAAATGTACATATACAAGTAAAGCGCTGGGTATTTGGAAGAACTTTAGGTTTAGATTTTTCAATCAAACGTGGTTTTTGTTGAAAATCGGTATCAATCCTGAGTAGTGGGGTTAATACGTTAAAAAAAATATTTTTACTACTTGATAAAACATACATTTTAGTTATATTTCCTGTATTCAGGCGGATAGAGAATACAATTGTTTGTAATGATTTTGATAAAATTAAAAATAAAGTTTTATTATTATTATTATTATTACAAGCCTTACAAGCACCCTTAGTTGGACTCTGTACATTGTAATAAAAGAATAATTGTTTTTCGTAGAATAGAATCATCTCTTAAAGCACACCGCCAACACATGTTTCAATAATTTGTCTCATTCTGTTCCATTGAAATATTGCGTATTGTGTATTTTTCAATATATTTTTTAATGTACTTACACTTACATATTTAATTTTATAAAAATTATCTTTACACTGTATAATATTCACCAGTCTGAAGATGCCCATTAGAGGGTGAAAGCGCTAATTGGTCAAATAAATAAGTGGAAGAGTACTAAGTATTTTTAAATTAATAACTTATATGTAAATATAAGTTATTACATCATTATCAATAAAACTCCTTGGTTTAGTTTTATTGATAACTTTATTTATAATTTTATCAATATCATCAACTATGGAGTTTTATCAAGAAATGTGATCAAAAAACATCAATATCACAGTTGTTTGTGTAAATTACATAGAGCGAGAATCCTGGACGAGTGTTTTCGACGCGATATGGCTACGATCACGTAAAAATCCTGAATAAGGAAATTAAGTGAAGATAAGTCCACCTCGTAGTATATTAAAATATGTAGACTGAATTTAAATTTAAATCACGGTTTGTAAAATTTAAATGTAAAAGGTAACTCGATCATGTGCTTTTTTTATCATGTTTTTAAAGATACATAATAATTATATAATATATGTACATTGTAATTGGCAGTAGTGCTGTATTGTACATTTAAATAAATAAATATATAAATACGCCTGTATAATGGTTGTCATTTTTTTTGAAGTTCGAGATTAGCATTTAGCTAAAGTTTACAAATCTGCTTTCCTTACATACTTTTACTTTTATTTGCTTTTTATATATCTTGATATTTTTTTGTTTTTTCATTACGTATTTTTGTATAATTTAATTCAGTACGTACTATTATTTGGCATATGATTGCTACTATTTCTTATATTTCTTACGTGAGTTTCTAGAAAACATATCTCAATTATCATTTCAATTATGTTTTTATATATATATTCTTTTTCTGTTGATTTCAATGATACTCTTATTTTGTTTTTTTTTAATACTACTATATTTTACTATTATTTTGTTGATTTTAATGATACCATTATTTTGTATATTTGATTATGTGTGATTCTTAATTTTTATAATTTATATTTTAAAAATTATTTCTGATTATTTTTTTTACATTGTATTGTTTGGAATTTTATCATTAATTACATTTACGTTATTTTCTAGATTGTTATTCTATGCCATTATAATTTGATCTAATTAATTTTACTATGTATTTTGATTGTTATTTGTTGTGGGTTGACACGGGCATAGCCTAAAAAGCCTTAATAAGTTCATTAATATTTAAACTAGTGTAATTTTGAATGAATAAATAAATAAATAAATGAATAAATGAATAAATTAAAAATGTATATTCATGTTTATGTTCTGTACCTTCTTCAATATCCCTTAGGGCCAGTTGCATGAAAAAAAGTTATGTTAGATAAAGTTTAAAGTTAAATAATTGTTGCGTTTTTGTCAAAATGGACAAAAGAGTTCACACGAAAAAGTAAAATAAAACTACTCATCTTTCACATTTTGACAAAAACGTAACAATGATTTTATGTTTTTAATTAATTTTATTACTGGGTTATTATAATATGAACATTTGATTAATAACTTACATAGCTGTGGAAAATTATCACTAACTGTTTTTACAATTTAAGTTCCAATGTACCCTTATCTTCTACATGAATTATTATATAAAACATGTTTTAAATATGAGCGAAACCGATATAAAAGCCCCGTCTTTAAAATGGTTCTCGTGTATGTGGAAATAGTGTTTTTACCGCAATATTTTACTGACCCTGGACTAGCACCTGATGCGTAAGACTGAAAACAATCTTCTCACTTTATGTAACAGGTATCGAGAAACGCTGCATTCGGTGTATTGGGAGTCTCCTATGCACCATTGGGTGCGGATAGTCGATTAATGATATTTTGCATAAGAAATGTCAAGCAGAAATAACTAAAATTGATTTGGGTTTTGGCATCTCATAAGTAGTTTCGAGTTGTTTAAAATCTGCAGTGGCTGAAGCGAAGTCAGTGTAACGATTTCAGTAGTTAGTACTCGAGACAGTCGACTGGCGATCCATCTTCTGTGTTTCGTTTCATTACCATCGTCAGCTTCCATTTTGCACCGTGATATATCCTGTCCTAGGTCGGGCGTCCTGTGCGCGGTGGCGGTGGGGGGAGAGGGATCAAGGGGTGGCCGGGGATGGGAGAGGATTTCACTGCCCGGTAAATTATTAAATGCCCCTTTTCCCCACGCGGCGGAATCCATTGACGAAGCCATTCCGGAGTCACATTGTTATACAATGAAATAAATATCATAAGTCATTCTAAGGCACAAATGTCGGCATTTGTCATGACGTATACATTTATTATTTATGGATTCTGATAGGATAATTAAAAACTATCAAGACGGCTACAAATAAACATACATTGAGTTAATAAAAATATTGTCTCATATTATCTCCACAGTTTTGTCATTTTAATGGCAGTCGATTGACGTCTTCGCTGTAAAAATCCAATGGGCGGGAGTCAACAAATGCTCTAAAGGCATTTTTCGCCGACCGGATCCGTCGAAATGTTTTATTTTTACCTTTTAAAAGCTATCAATATTTCTAAAACAACAGTTATCTGTTGGAGCAAGGTCCGGCGAGTATGGAGGGTGACGGAGTCTCTAGCTTCAGTTCTTGCAGCTCAGAGACCGTCTGCCGTGAAGTGCAGCCGGGCGATGCCATAAAGCCAGCAGTGGCGACGAGCGATTGACCAGCTTTGGTTGTTTCACTGCGAGCTTCTCCAGCATTGCCTGGAATATTTGACAATATACGTCTGCAGTTAATAGTAAGCTAAGATTTTATGAAGCTGTAGCGGATAACGCCGACACAGGACCAACATACGGTTATGATAAACGTCTATTGAGAGTTTTGGGTATTTTTTGGCTGGATCCCTTTATCCAACCACTGCGTTAAACGTTTACGGTTCGCACAAGATCATGTAACGATTCGAGTAATAAATTCCCTTATTATTGTGTCGGGTCAGCAAAGCAATGCAGGCATTGACGCGACCTTTCCGCTGACGTTCATTCAGCTCATATGGTATCCACTTCTCAAGCATCTTTTATTTTCCGACTTTATATAAATAACTCAATATCGTTTTGTCACTTATGTTGAAAGCTGCTGCTAGCTTAGTTGTAATTTGAGATAGGTCTACATCCACTACCGTTTTCACTCGTCATCTTCGACCTGAGTCTTTGGAAATTTTCCGAACGGAAGCAATTAAACGAAAATCGTGAAGTGCGTCCGCTTGCGGTGTTTAGCTCGTACATATCATTGACGTTGCGTACCATCTGCGCCGAGTTAGTACTACGACAGAATAAATATTGAAAAATAATACGAATTTTCAACTTATCCATCGTAAATTCATGAAACTATCTGAGTAAAACGTCGACATATAAATACAAACAGACGCAGACGGGCCATATTGAGAAAAATATTTTTAAAAGTCGTGACACAAAAACGTACAGATAATTCCTGAGTTTGTTTATTTAAACCAGGGCTGCGTTCAACGAGCATGTACATATATACATATTACCAAATTTTGGGATACCCATTTTTGGCACATAAAAAAGTTTTTGTTTTAATGTTAACAATTAAAAATATTTTTTTATGGATCCCAATCAGATTAGTTCCTTAAATTCCTTATAATTTCGACCCATTTATTTATTTTCACTGGATTTTGGAAAACACATAAATAAATAATTTTAAGTAATAATTGTTACATTTTAAGAACGAAGAAGAAAAACAAATCGGTAGACTTCAATAGATTCATTGTCAAATTGGCGGGGGTGGTGAGGAGGGGGAAGGGGGTATTAAAATTGATCAGCCTTTTTTCAATATAAACTTTCGCTAAACATGAATGTGAACCTTTTTTAAAAAAAAAAACGAATAGCGGCCCCCGTAGACTAACGATACTCGTAGACGCTTGCCTGACACACGGAGGGTTCCGTATTCGATTTCCGGTGACATCACAATAATTTACGTAAATTTATACGTTTATCGTAATTTCAAGCCAAATGATAAAATAATAACTACTAATCGCTAAAGTAGGTAACAAAATTTAAGCAGAAAATAATAGGTGACAAAAACGTTTAATTACTATTAAAACTAGTGATCCTCTGACATTCAAATTAAATAAAATAGAATATGAAGAGAAATGACACAATTTTAATTTGCTAACATTAAAAATAACCGGGAACCACTATTTACCTACACTAACCAATCAACGTTATGTACTATGGATGAAAAAATGATAATTAGTTTTCATAATAATAAGCAGATGGCAGAAAAAGCAGCTTTTCGAACAAACAGAAAAAAGTGATCGAGTGTATTTGGTTTATTCATTCATAAGGGGATTGCTTTTAGTAGTTTGTACGAACTATGGCCAGAACTCTCCACTTATACGTTTAGCTCGTGAATATAATATAAACTTTTCCCTCATTGATCCGTTTGATTGACACAAATTAACATTTAAAATGCACGTTTTAAAACAAACTTTTTTTCTTATACTTAGTTTCTAAAATAATATCTTATTTTATCTCTAATTCTAAATATTTTATATATTTTTGACACTTGTGCAATAATATTTACACACATGTCCACCCTCATTCCATAATAACACCCACTCACCCACCCTCTCACACACATACACTAACACAAACACACTAGCATGTATTGTACGAGTATTTAATGTATTTCTCTGGATATCTGTCATTGGTTTTATTCTCTGCATATTTTATTTGTTATATTTTTTTACATGTATTACTGTTGATATCCCTAATAAATAAAATATTTTTTGAATATGTAAGCGAGTATTGTTTTAGAGTATAATTGCTTTGGTGTTATAAGTTGTGATTTGTGGAATATTTCTTCAGTAGATGTCTGTAAATACGAAAAGTGTCTCCTAGCAAAAGTCGTACGGGTTCTTGGTATTGAGCATTCTGTTGGGGCCTCCTTCCGTAGTCGCCTGACCAGAACTTTGTCAATACTTCCTAAATGAATCAAGTATATAATCTTTAATAATGATTGTGTACAGTACTAACTAACCACCAACGCAAAGTAATCTCGGAAACGGGGGTTCCACAAAATTAAAAAAAAATTAAATCATACAAATTTATTTTTTTTGTACACCAGGAGTTACAACAAACTCATTTTGGGACATAATAATATTTACATAAAGGTATGGTAATAATAATAATATAGTAACAAGTAATAATATGTACATAAAACTAAAATAAGATAGCAAGCAAGTATATAATACAAAGAAATTAAAACAATTCAAAATAAAAATTCATATTAAATATTTACATTTAGAAAGAAATATCCTAGGAAAAAGAAGCACTTAAAAATAAATTTCTTTTTCCACGTACCTCTTCAAGTAGTAATTTTTTAAAAGAATACAGTCCTTTTTTGGTGCTCTATAGAACTCCGGTAGCCTGTTGTACTCACTACAAGCAAGGTACAGCAGAGACCTTAGACCATACCTTGTCGTGCGTAATCCAGGTTCGTGAATATTTGGAATCTGTCACTGTCTGTGGAAGTCTGTGGAAGTCACGATTGAAGGTATAGCCAATATTAGTGAGAGAGTCTTTATTTACACATTATTTATAGTAAAGTCATTCTTTTGTGGGCCGGGGATTTCGCTAAAGAAATAAAGTGAAAAAAGCATTATGCGCAGCTGGATGGCGGAGTTAGTTCACTATTCACCAGTACCAAGTGTAGAGAGGCAAACTCCAATGCCTTAATAATCTCGCGAATACTCCTCCCGCGCCCCCTCCAACTGTTGGGTTAGATTGTGCTCCGAACTAAAGCCGATTTCGCCTTCTACAATAATGCCGTCGCGAGTCGCCTCCCCTTCGTACAGTTGCAAGTACGATTTCTTATAAATTAATTAGTTTTGAAAGCCAAATCATAGAAGATTTAAGATTTATTAACAAAACACATGTTAGTACCAATTTGTATATTTTTTGGGTGATCACGTGTAAATTGGATTCGTTCCGATTCGGCTACCATTCAGGAGCCATCTTTCGGGTAATCTGTGTGTTTTTGTAGAAATGTGTTTATGTTTATGCACTAGTAATTTGTACAGTGTTGCAGTCGGCAGTAGGCACATTCATACATAGCGCTGTGTCGAAAAATTGCTAATCCGGGATTTTACGCTAATAGTTTGGTCAGAGGAGTCTCGTATACCTTCCCCGTATAATCTATAACGCTGTATTACTTGATTCAAAGTTAATAAAAATAAACAGTAAATAAAATTATTTGCGGAAATAAAAAGATTCTTGATTTGGGTTGCGAGAACAGCCTCGAGATGGTCACCCCGTCGAAGCAGTATATGTGAATTCCAAATGAGGAAGTTCACCGCTACGGGAAATTGGATGCAAAAAAAAAAATCACGCGGTAAAAAATAGAGAATTTTATTGTGCGGCGAAATTTATTTAAAACGTATGAAAAAAAAATCGAAATGGATTTAACTTTGAAACGTCACAGGTTCTAGTGAGCCAATAAACTACAGCGTTATTACGTGTTGTAATAGATTTCCGGTTTCCAAGTAGCCATTTTTTTGCGAGTTTTTTGATAGCTACGGGGTTTAACATTCAAATGGCAGCACAACTCATCCGACGACAATTCGTGTCGTCACGGGCGGAGTAATTTCAAAATGACAAAACTTAAAAAATCATGGCGATAATACGATACATTAAAAAAAATATATTTGCTTAGTAACAAAATATAAATTAAAAAAACCACACTTCCAGATTATTGTTGCATGTCATGCATAGTATTTATCATATTGTATGTTTTTATCCATATTGCATTTTGATTTTTTTATTTTTATTTAATGCACAAAATACACAATTTTACATAGACACAATTATATGTTTTTTATGTCCCAACTTGTTAGAAAATTCCGTGTTAAGTCGGGACTCTTCGATATATAAATCAAAAATATTCATTTACATATCAAAACAATATGCAAAATATACAAAATTACTTAATATCTATAAAATTGTCGTGTATTTTATTTTATTTGGGACACCAACAGTTTTAATACATATTTATAGTTAATAACAGATATATTGCATAAACTTAGAACCAAAAAAAGATTTACACACATTGTACAAAGTTAGTAAATAAAATATAATGCATATATAATTTATACTTATAAAAATTATATCATTAAAAAAAAGGATGAAAGAATTTTTAAATATTTTTTAATGAACAGTTGTAGTAAATTGAGCAGGATTAGGACAGGGATGCATAAAGAGAGGATAGGGAGGTGAAGGGAGAGTTAAAAAATCTACATATTTATTGTTGCAGTATTTATTAAGTTACGGAATGCATTTTTTGTGTCAATTTTAAAGCTGACAGAGTGATATTTATGTAGTCTATGACTTTAAATGTAGTATTGTACACTGAATAATTCCTACGAAAAAATGCATTTTTAACATACGATGTTTTAAGTATTTACTTTTACGTATTTGTACAGATGTTGGAGAAAAAGTAAAAAAGTAACATTGATTTGGACTTATTTCTTTTGTAAACTTGGCCGAAGGAGTCAGGAAGAAAAAAACGATTTCCTGCTAAATTTGAAGATAAGCGAACAGATATTTAAATCAGTTGAATAATAAAACTCCGTTTTGGAAAAAACCTACGTAATTAATCTACAATTATTACGTCATTGAATAAAAAATTGTTTATTAAATATATTCTGTCAATTAAATTACAAAAATAGTTTCCTATAATGTCTCCCATTGCATAACGTGCGTAGGATTATTAAGATATAATATCATATATAAAGAGATAACACTCCTTACCAATACGAGCAAAAAAGTCGTCCCCAAAGGAAATAAATGACCAGCGGAGGAAGCAAGCATCGCCACGTCATATCACGTCGACTTTGACAAGCAAAACAAGTAGTACAGTAAAAAACACGGACAGTTTACATCGGCCTACTGTAAGTTCTATTCGGTATGTCACTCCCTTTCGCAAACGCGTCACCTTTGTTTATCGTTTCATTATACGCCCGACTAACTGAGCAGGACAAAAACAGGAGACAGCTAACGACTGGTAACATATTAATAAAACGGTTTTAACATCATAATAGCTATTTTAAACGAGTATTGATTAAGATAAAAACATTACTTACCGGTGAAAGGTTATACCGTCGCTTTTCCAGATCGATTTGTGCAGTATCTTAGCGTACATATATACGTTTTAGTAATTGTGAGGAGAAAAGTAGCCGGTAAACACTCGCAACAGACTAAAGTCCGTAATATCATTAGTAAATTAGCCAATTAAAATTTTTCGCGGCGTCAACTGTTTTCTACGAAATACGCCCTAACTCTCGGAACCCCAGTACCCTTCCACAGAACCCCAGGGTTCCGCGTATTTTATGAACCGGTGACCTAGACCATAAAACCCATCATCTTACTTTGTAATAAATGATCGAGAAACACCGCATGAGTGCCCTATGCATCATAGAGTGTAGATGGTTTTTTTTTACAAAATATAATATACAGTTTTAAAAAACAAATTGACCAAAAAAATTAAGAATTTTGAATAATACATTTTTTAATATTCCACTTAGGTAATTTCTTGTTTTTTCTGCCCTACCTTCAAAAAATTTCCTCAACTGTTTGACAATTATTTTACAATATCATTTATAACACAATTTACATGGTACATATACAGGCGTTTTTTTTCAGTTTTTAATAAAAAACGTGCCTCGCTGGAGTAATATATTCACAATATATGGGCGAGAGCACGTTAGCACAGTCCGTTCTCTGCAGTTGTCGTACTGGGGCCTTTAATCAGAATAAACTCAGTTTTATATTGGAAACATTAAATTCACGAAAACTTTAGTGCCGACATTGTTCAAATAATGACAGCGGGAGAATGACGGGACGAAAAAGCTACAATACAACACGATTAGAAATATTTTCGATTTTTGGCCTTGCTGAAAATTTAATTGGGGTCTTTTTGCTTGTCAGATTTTTGTATGATTCTCAGACATTTGTAAAAAAAGTACACCGGAAACTCTATTTACACGGTTTCAAAATAATAAGGTACAAAAATGAAGTAAAATTTTTTTTTGAACATTAATTTAACCATGTATAATAATAACGCTATTTGTTTTTTAAATAAAGAAGTTTAGTGGTTTTAATAAATATATTTACAAATTAAGACAAAAAACGTTATTTTTTATTTTTATGTAGCGTATTATCAGCGCTAAGCTTTTTTAAAGTTTTCAAATTACTCCGCCTGTAAAGTCACAAGTTCTCGTTTGTGAGTTCTGCTGATTGGTGAATTCGCTTCCCGGAAACAGAAAATTTTTGGTTGACTTTTAAGAACTTGTGACTTAATTTAAAAAACTTAATTTTTATTAATATTTTCGGACGTTTTCGATAAATTTCGCCGTACAATTAAAATGCTCTAATTTTTACCGCGGGTAAGAAAACATTTTTTTATATGCAATTTCCCGTAGCGCTTAACTTCCGCATTCCTTATAATATACTCGTAGCTTTTTTACTTTCTAGGCGCAGTGAGGAACATTGGAATGTTCTTTTTTCGTTTGATTACTCGATAAATTTACTATAATAAAGATCAAGTACATTTTTTTCTTTATCTCTGACGGTAGGGTTTGTATGTATTATGAATTGAATAAAAAGAAGGTTGATATATTACATTTACAATATAACAGTCTAGGTATTTAAATGGCGAAATACATGTTATTAGCTGTTTAGGTTATCACTTTACACACTGCGTTATATTCACTATTCTTTCATTGTTTAAACATACCTACTGTTACGTAAATAACAGCATTTATCGATACTATTCCTGGCCGATTACCTTTCGTTCCCATCCTTCCTTTGACCCATCCTTATGGTACCTACCTAACATCAAGATAGAAGATATTCAAAATTAGAAGATTCGGATTTAAAATAAAAACAAAACAACATTTTTGACTTCACATAAAATCAGATAAAAAGTGGTTAAATTCGTCGCGCGTCGTGGAAAACATTGTCTCATAGTTCATTTTGTCATCCAGTGCCAGAAAGTGAAGAACATTCAGATCATATTAAAGGTAGGTATCCATTCCATATTCCTATCCTTTCTCAAATAATTCCCAATTTACAAAACTGAATGAAATTCGATTTTCATTTACAGTCCTCCTTTTCGTTAACACCTACTTGGTTTCAAAATTCAGACTTATGTATATTACCCGCACCAATAAGGATTGCAGCTTTTTACTTTAAGAATTGAAGAAAGATGGATGTTCAAAGCGGTTTAATCCATTCGTATACCTGCCTACAAATATTTGAACATGCTCGAAATATTGTAAATTTTTTTGTTTTAATATTTCGATATTTAAATAATAATTTTGTAATATTTTAGTCATAACACGGTATGTAATCAAAATATTAACTGAATATTAAGATTTTTTAGATTGTTTATTTAAAAAGAAGATGTTTTTATAAACATTAAAAAATATATTTTGAAAACTTTACGATGTAGGTACGTGCAGTAGCGGCATTAAAAAAATACTTTGTATAAATTATATCTTTTTTGGCTTGTATAATGTAAAACCAAAAAAAAATAAAATTGATGTACAATAAATAATGACACATTTAACATTAAACAATTAAGTAGATTATAAATATCTTGTTGTTGCCCCGTGGCTAGTGTTGCGGACTCACGGATCAAATGAACGCAGTTATGCAGAAAACAGCCAGCCATAGAAAAGTGAAACTGAGATAACAGTACCTTTATGTAACGAGGGAATAATCAAATCTACACATCAGTTAGAATGTTTTGGACTTTGACAAATGATAAACAATGAATACATTAGTTTTTTTTATTAAAAACAAGAATCTTATTATGTATTTGACCACATTTAGTGCTGTTTAAAGTACTGTCAGATTTTTCTAGTGCTGAGGGTGTTTTTTACAAATTGGGAAATGCCGTTTTTGTGATTGACACTATTTTCAGAAGGTGATTTTTACATTTGTTTGTAGGTAAGCGGTCTAGCCGCTTTTACCAAAACATAGAATTGATCTAACTACACCCGATAACACATAATCTAATTTTTAAAATTGTTGACATTTAACAATTACCTAGACAATAATCATCATAATTCCCTTTTCCGCACCTAATGATGCATAGGTCACTGCATTGGTACATCAATCGTAGCTTATCTTGATTTTTTTTTGTTACATGATGGTAAGATGAACAGTATTACGCTTCAGGAGCCAGTCCAGGGACTATGAAATATTATAGTGTAAAAACACCTTTTTAAAAATAAATAAAAAGCGATTGTAAATAGTGATAAATAAAATGAAGAGATAAGTGACTTTGCGATTTCATTCTTTTTTACTTCAGAACTTTGACTTGTAATTAAAAATAATTACAAGCTTCCCCCATCGGCGAAAGTTTTATCTTTACAATATTTTTCAAACAAAAAGATATTACGTACCTACTTTTCCGAAGAAAATTACTGCGATTGAAAGTTTCACAAATAATATAACACTTTTTAATGTATAGGTAGTAGGTACTATAAGTAATTAAGTACAAATATAATTATATCTAGGAAACTTCCATTAAACGGAATGTTTTACCGATAAGTTTAACTTTAATTTCATTTCCCACGAGACAATGGGTTCCTTGAAATTAAAATGGGTCATTGAAGTTCCTAACATATTCTAACCCCATTATATTATTGATGAGAAATAAACGGTGAATTTTAAAAGAATAATTCCTATAGAAGGCGTACGAATTTATTTATAAATAAATTAAAATACGTATTTTAAAAAATCTAAGCAATGCTGTTGGTAGATATGTATGGCTAAACTTCTGTAAAATTATAATAAGAAAAACTCTTTAACAATTTTTTAGTATGTCCGAATGCTTGCAGACTGGCTGGATTTCCTCGCTAGGGGGTTATTCATTTTTTAATTTATTTCAACAGAGAGGGAAAACATTTTTTAGAAGGGAATATGGAAGTCTAGGCATTTACAGAGCGTACGACCTGTCATCGGCTGGTTTAAGCGGCCACTTTACACACTGTGTAATATTCACAATTCTGCCCATGTTTGAACATCCACATTTCCTCAACTCTTCCGTCTGTTGACTTTTGTGAAGTAAAAGAGCTAACTTTTAATTTTAACTTTTAATTTTAAATTTTAACTTTTAATTCCTACTCTTAATTTTTACTTATTCATATGTACATCTACAACCTGCATCTAATTAATTATTGTTAGCTGTGAATTTTTACAAAGAAATATAAATGTTCATGGAAACAGAGAGAGAGGGAAGAGAAGTAAAGTTGGAGCTATACAATGTTTCTCCCTTTTATGTACTTTTTATTTAATATTTATATTTTAATAAACTTATTTTTTTTTCAATTTAATTATTTTTTTCCCTCTCCTCCTGCATTCATAATAAATTAATGTGAAATCTGTAATTGGTCTTACTTTTTTTAATTGTTCTTTTGTACCTTGTATTTATATAAAGACTATGATTTCCTTAATAAATAAATAAATCAATATTACATCGCAAAAAGTTACTGCTTAAAAAAACATGTATAAAAATATAATTTAATTATCACTAACACAACAAAGTAAAAATGACATGTACAATTTGTCGATCCGAAAAACCCGGATTTGAGCCTTACGAAACACAGCCGAAATTTGTTTTTACTGTAGTATTATGAATTTATGATATCATGTCAAAAGTAGTAATCTTTAAACTAACTATTTGTTCAAAACATTTAAAAAACCATCCGTAGTTATTATTATCTAGAGTGCTTTTCATTTTGACTTACTCGAATATTTGGGCTAAATTAAATTACAAATGTGTTTTTACTTTTTTTTTGTTCTACAACAACAACAAACCATCACGCCGTTTCCCCGAAAGGGTAGGCAGAGAGGATAGAACGCCACAATACTCTATCTTTGCATACAGATCACGCTTCCTCTACATTCATACATCTTATCATGCACGCGCGCCGATTATTCCGACTTTTGACATGTCCATCTTCAAGTATTTGTTGGATTTGGTCATGCCATGTCTTTCTCGGTCTTCCCCTATTTCTGCATCCATCAACATTCGCGTTGTAAATATTCTTAGCCGTTCTTTCGCTGTCCATTCGTTCTGCATGTCCAAACCGGCGCAGAGCTCCTTTTTTGATTTTGTCGATAATTCTTGTCTCAGCCTTACATAATGTACGGATCTCAACATCTGTGCATCTATCGTACATAGTTTTACCGCACATTCGCCTGAGAGATCGCATTTCAATAGCATTCAGCCTACTTTCATCCCTGTTTTTCCAAGTCCATACTTCGCTCCCATACATCAGGGTCGGGACCAGGACTCCGTTGTGAACTGCCAATTTTGCCTCTTGTGACAAACATTTATTTGCCAAGGTCGATTTAGGTGCGCCGTTCACTCTGTTCCCGGCACTCACCCTCCTTTCAATATCTTTCTCATTCATTCCATCCCTAGTAAACATACTTCCCAGATACACAAATTCCTCTACTTGTTTTAGTACAACTCTATTCACAGTGATATCACATTTAGTCATACTTTCATTTCTTTCAAAAACCATCACATTCGATTTATCGACATTCATCAGCAAATCGCTTCCCTCGCATACATAGTAGACCTTTGTTACCAAGAATCGCAGTTCCTCTTTGTTGTTAGTAAGAA
Organism: Micrasema longulum; assembly: GCF_059751315.1. Taxonomy (NCBI): domain Eukaryota; kingdom Metazoa; phylum Arthropoda; class Insecta; order Trichoptera; family Brachycentridae; genus Micrasema; species Micrasema longulum. The sequence goes on from NW_028279309.1 coordinate 73,191, forward strand.
GTACGGCATCATCAGCATACAAAAGACAATTGACATTTAAATCACCTATTTTTGCTCCCATTCTTAAGCCTTTAGTTCTTAAATGCAGTTATCGATATACACGTTGAACAGCCATAGTGACATCACACATCCCCGCTTCACTCCTTTATGAATGACAAACCACGAGGTGTATGATCCGTTTACCCTAACACATGCTGTGCTGTCTTTATACAAAGAAGCAATAGCTCGTGTCAGATATCCGCTCACTCCGTACTCCGATAACACCTCATGAAATGGCTCCGAGATATCTATCGGGGAAAATACATGTCAAAGAAAATCAAATCTTAGGTCAGTTTTGATTCAGGCAGAGAAAAACTTAACAAATTACAACAGGGTGAACAATCCCTGTTGTAATTTATTAATCTTAATGACTCACTAGGGGGTGAAGTCCAGTCTTTTGTCTACAAACATTCGGACAAACTCAAAATATTGCAAGAGGATAACTTGTCAAAATCTGGCGCTGGCCAAACACAAGGTTCAGAGATCGTGCTTTTGCCGTTGACACCCCCACCGCCTGGAACCAATAATTATCTTCACACTTACGAATCATCGACAGTCCCAGTTAGTTTAGATCTCAACTAAAATCTCACTTCTTCAGTTTGTCATACCCCTAATTTTAAATAAGAAAATATAATATGTAACCTCAACTAAGTTAGAATGTAAGTTTACGTATACAATTATGAAGCGCCCTTCAGGCGATTTTTACAAAAATAGTCAAATACGAGTATTATTATTAATGTTTTGAGTCTGTCAACTTTTTTCTTTCAAGACCCTTTTCTAAAATGTTCTTCATATCTGCTGTAATACGTTAACGGTATTATTATGTTACTTAAGTTTTTAATCGAACTTCTTACAAATAACTACAACGAAAATACCTCCCAGTGCACTAGTAACAAATTCTACAGCGTAAGTTAAATTGAAAAGATTACCCGAGAGTAGGAAAGTTAATATCCTGAACAGGAAACATGTAACACAGAGCTTCATAGCAAGAATGAAGGCTTATTTCAAAAGACGCCTAGGCATCCTTGAGGATAGAAGGTAGCGAGGGTTCTTTAAATTCGGGAAATAGGTTATTAGGCCAACACTTTCAGTCCACTATTTTTATGGAAAGACGTTCCCTTGTTTTGTAAATATGATTTTCGCGTTGTAAAAGGGTGGAGAGGAATTATAATTTAACGTGGATATATAATTTATACATGATAACCTTTCACCATAATATGAACGGTAAACAGTTTTTGGTGGATTCAAGCGCTAATTGATCAAACAAATACGTCGGTAAAATGTTTCAATTTTCATAAAATGGCTGGAATTATTTTCACAAAAACGTATTTTTACGTACGATTGTTTAAAATTTAATTTAATAATCAAGGTAACAAAATGTGAATGAAACGTTTTAATATTAGAGGCATTATCATTTTAAAATTTTACTACATAGTTGTATATATATATTTTTTAATTTAATTTTTTTAATTTTTTATTTATTTGGAAGTTCAACAAGGATATATAAAATACATACATTTTTTAAGTAAGCATTACTAACGTTCTTTAAATATATTCTCAATTATAGAACTGCACCATTTTTCATAAATTATATAAAATAAGTGTGTAAAATCAATTTAAGTAATAATAAAGATTAAGTTTAGTGAAATATAAGAATAAAGATTGAGTTCAAGAAATTAAATAGAGTTAAACATAAGAAACTACATTTTTTAAAACAAAAGAATAGAGAAAATAAAAACATATATTTACACGAAGAATGAAAAAATATAATTAAAGTTAAAAATAAATAAATTGCGTAACTATAACAATAGCAAGCAAGAGAATACGTGTAAGTAATTAAAAATATATCTATAAATAACATATAAAAAAAGAAAAAATATTTATAAACATAGAGAAAAGTCAAAGAATTATATTGCGAGTTGAAAAATGAGATTAAATTCGATTTATAATTAGGAAACACAGGACCAAATGAACGTAGTTATGCAGAATGCAGAAAGCAGCCAGTCCACAATTTCAGAAAAATGAGATATTGATGTTATTGGGTGCAGTAAGGTCGATTCTTTCTGCTAAAAACAGCCAGTCATATAAAAAATTGTATTAATCACCTCCGGAAAAAGGTGTAGATCACAAAAACGGCATTTCTTAATTTGCAGAAAACACCCACAAAACTAGAAAAATCGTACGGTATTTTTAAAATCTTTTAAACTGGTCAAATACACAATAAGATTCTTGTTTGTGATATATAAAAAAACTTATGTATTCATTGTTTATCGCTTGTTAAAGTCAAAAACATTCAAACTATTGTGTAGATTTTGTAATTTACTCTTTTCAAAAAATGGCTATTATCTCAGTTTCACTTTTCTATGGCTGGCTGCTTTCTGTATAACTATGTTCAAATATATCAGCATACTTATTCTCTTATCTGTGGAGTCTGGGGATGGGCGAGTACAAACGAGAATAGATTTCTTAATCGATAGTTAGTTTTTCTAAAATTTAACAATAATAAATAAAAAATACATTTACATATAAAAATATTTGCTTTCGCACAGTTGACCCAAATATTTCAATTTCTATAAATATCTCACTTTAAAATAAATGAGAATCAAGTTGTGGTAGAGCGGGATTCGAAACTCTGATAGGTGAGTCGCGATTCTAGTCACAAGACCGCAACAAGTCTCATTGATTATTTTTAGGGCGTTTCTATCTACCTCGGTATTACATTATTAGTATATAAGTTGTTTTGTCTAGAATATCATTTTTGCCATGTATGTGTCAGATTTGAATTGATTTCGTACATTATTTTCACCCATTGAAGTGTGTATTATTTTGAAATCTTGCTTGCCATATATATATCTGCTGGTAGTTAAATTTACAAAATGATTTCAAACAAAAAAAAAGTAATTTGGTGCATTATACTATCATACAGTTCTATTATGGGAATTTCAGAATTTCAGTTGGTTATCCAGTCCGAAAAATAGCAAATTTTGAGAATTTCCAAATTTTCGGAATTTTTGTTTTAAAGACGGGTAAGTTTCAGATTCGAAATTTTATCTGTGAACACAACTAGTTCCAATCTGTTTGTAAAATAAGTTTTTAGTTATAGACTCATTCCCTTCTTTCAAAACTTTTCCCGTGAAAACGGGACTTTTTACAAACGATAGCTAAGAATTTAGGTTGAAACTGAGAGGCGAATCGTCGAAATAAGCGAATATGCACAGCTTACCATTATATTTGACTTTCGACAATAATGTTTTATAGTAACTATGTTTATGGGAAAATGAATAAAATAATTTTAATTTTTTTATTAATCACCACCACCGTTTACATCTTCCTAAAATATTTATATAAAGTGCGTCTAGCGCCCAGCCCGTTCTCAGTGTACGATGAAACTAGCCGATTATCTCAGCTTATCCCTTTTATAAAAAAGTACACTATATTTTACATCTTTAACCCAGTCGCGGTATTTGAGTACAAAAACAAGCTTGCAGATTACAAATATTATTTGAAGAATCTCTATTTGGAAAGTAGTATTAGGAACATTATTCCTGAAGGACTATTTTTCTTTGATAGGATACCGTTGACATATTACGTCTCACATAGGACATGTGGCGTTCAAAGTGGCCGTTTTTGGCATTATTTATTTTAAAGAGAATCGGCCAGTGCTCGGTGTTGACATTTCAATCATAATGGAAATATCTAATGAATGTCACTGTGGTACTATTTAATGAACTTTTGTACAAGTGTTGTATTAAAATAGTTTAGAATAAAACTACGCATATCGCAAAGTTAATACCAATTGAACCTAACTATGCAGAAAGCAGCCAGTCCACAATCATGGAAAAAATCAATATGGATGTTATCGGGTGCAGTAAGTTCTATGTTCTGCTAAAAACAACCAGACCGCATTCATACAAAAAACTGTATTAATCATCTTCTGAAAATGGTGTCGATCACAAAAACGACATTTCTCAATTTGCAGAAAACATCCACAGCACTAGAAAAATCTTACGGTACCTTAAAAATCCTTAAAACTGGTTAAATGCATAGTTGGATTCTTGTTTGTAACATAAAAAAACTAATGTATTCATTGTTTATCATTTGTTAGAGTCGAAAACATTCCAACTGTGGTGTAAATTTGACTATTCACTCTTTTCACAAAAGTGCGATTATCTCTGTTTTACTTTTCTATGGCTGGCTGCTTTCTGCATAACTGCGTTCAATTGTTGTGTTGATTTTCACAGAACTACAGAAAAAAATCTATTTACAATCATATTTACTATATTATGTAGTTACAAGTGGGTACAAATTGATAAGCATTTTCGGTAGATTACGTATAAAAAAATCAATGCTCGCCACTGAGGTATGGCTACTGCATCTTTTTATTGTAATCGCTCCCCGGACTTGACCTAATCAAACAAACACAATTGGCGTTATTTTAACGTTATTATCGAATATTGCTAAATGACTATTTCAAGTTAAAAAGTATCTACCGTGGGCTTTCTCAATCCGAAACAATGTGCAAAATATGACGTCAGAATTATTGGCTGTGGCGAATTAAGTAGGACACGTCTCAGTTTATCGATTTTCACAGCCACCTGTGTGTGGCGCGGCGCTACTCCTGTACAAATATTCCTCCAGCCTTAGCGGGTACCCTCTTCCCACCCACGCTTTTACAGACACCCCCACCCCACGCTGCCGCGTGTGTGCAATACACGGGAAGATCCGAATCTAATAAAACTTCCGAGGTTTTGGTGGCCATTAAGGTTTCCCAATTTCATCTGATCCCAATAAGCACCGATTACCACATACGTACTTAAATGATAAAAGTTGTTTATTTATTTGTAACTATTATAATTTTCGGAAACTACCTGCAATTTAATCAACCTAGAAATTTGATTACTATTTTTATAGCAATATTCTTATTTTATTTATTTAATTAATTTATTTATTTAATAAATTAATTTATTTTCTTCATTTTCTTCATTTTATTTATTTTATTTATTTTATTTATTTTATATATTTTATTTATTTTATTTATTTATTTATTTTATTTATTTTATTTATTTTATTTATTTTATTTATTTTATTTATTTTATTTATTTTATTTATTTTATTTATTTTATTTATTTTATTTATTTTATTTATTTTATTTATTTTATTTATTTTATTTATTTTATTTATTTTATTTATTTTATTTATTTTATTTATTTTATTTATTTTATTTATTTTATTTATTTTATTTATTTTATTTATTTTATTTATTTATTTTATTTTATTTTATTTTATTTATTTTATATATTGTATTTATTTTATTTATTTATTTATTTTATTTATTTTATTTATTTTATTTATTTTATTTATTTTATTTATTTTATTTATTTTATTTATTTTATTTATTTTATTTATTTTATTTATTTTATTTATTTTATTTATTTTATTTATTTTATTTATTTTATTTATTTTATTTATTTTATTTATTTTATTTATTTTATTTATTTTATTTATTTTATTTATTTTATTTATTTTATTTATTTTATTTATTTTATTTATTTTATTTATTTTATTTAATTAATTAATTAATTTATTTATTTTATTTATTTATTTTTTTAAAAAAAAATTTAATTTTTTTTATTTCATTTATTTCATTTATTTCATTTATTTCATTTATTTCATTTATTTCATTTATTTCATTTATTTTATTTATTTTATTTATTTTTTTTATTTTATTTATTTATTTGAAACTTCAAGTTCAAAGAATAAGTACTTAGGCAGACTTATCGCTAAAAGCAATATCTTCCAGCCAACCAACAAAACAGATTGGTCAAAATTATGTACTAAAAAGAACATCAATATATACCAAAAGATAGGTACATACATAAAATAAATAAAAAAAACCTTTGTAATAAAAAAAACGCTGTTTTTTAATTGGGAGATAAGGCTTGCACATACTAACTTTAATAAAATAAAAAAGTATATTATTTTATACACATGTTAAATGATGAGGAATGTGGGATCAGATAGTGTGTTTGGAAAGAGAGAGAAAGAAGAACCAAGGAATAAAAAAATGGATAAAAATACACATTTAAGAAAAAGAAAAAAAGCAGTAAAACTCGGCGATATATAATTTAGGATTCTGAGGATATATAATTGTGCGATTTATCAATTTTTCTAATTGAATCGGTCAGTAGAGAAACCCTATTAGTCAGCCAGTCTAAACCAGTGTTTTTTAACCATTTTGAATACGCGACTCCTTTACGTGGAAAAAAAATCTGACGACCCCCCAGAACATATTTTTGTTTTACTACTCGTATGTCTGCGATTTCAACGACAGCTAATTAAATGTTTTTTAAGCCCATAATATTGTTAATCGTGAAAACAAGTGTAAGATAGGATCGGGCGCAGCGGGCCGTCAAAAGCAAGACGTAAAATTCTTGAAGGACTTGTTGCCAACGGCATGTTTAAAATGATATTTAATTCGTATAAGATTAACGTTTTTGGGTGAAAAGAAAAGAATAATATCCAGAGCTGGCAAGGAAAGCTTTAAAATAATTTGTGGCATTCGCCACATCCTACCTATGGGAACATACGTTGATTATTTACATCTTTAAAATAGAACAACGATTCGACAAATTGTTAAAAAAATAAACAGTCACGGCCTTCTTACTAAAATTATTGTATTTTGTTGTAGTGTAGGACCTAAAGCCCTTGCTTTTTGCTTTTACTTTTCTCGTGCCCGCGACCCCCCAAGCAAGGCTTTGCGACTCGCCTGGGGTTGGGACTCACTGGTTGAAAAACAATGGTCTAAACTTTTCAGAAATAACAGAAAACTTGTTTATTATTTTGGATGAAATGTTCATATCTAACTCAAATAAAAAAAGTAGAAAACAGTGTTTTTATCTATTATATATTCATTTTATGTAGATAAACATTGTTTTTTTAACGGAACGAAGTACTTTCCAAGTCTAAGTCACATCTGCTAAAAGTCTGACGTACGCGGTTTCTTAAATGACCGATTCAATTATATTGCCTAAAGGGCCGTTGTGGACAATACAATAGATAGAACGATATTGTCTTGTCCCAGCTCCATGAACAGCCTAGACCGCGCAGGACAGAACGCTGGGACAATACGAAAATTGGGCCGCAGTTCACACGTGAGCGCTGCGAAAATGAATACACGACGGCGTTTGTTACGACTGAAATCACGAAAAATATTATTAATTTTATATCAAGATATATTGGAATTATTAAAGGACGAACTAAATGGTAAAAAGGTTTTTTTTCTGCCACCATTTTAAGCAGATTTTTTTTAGGAGCGGCACGTTCACATCAAGCAAATCGCTATTGTCAAAACGTCCCGTCCGTAAGTATTCAAACTAGGACAACGCGGCCGCGCGCGGTGGTGGGGATAGTCAGTGTTCCGCTTATTTCTCGGTGGCGATGTCTCGGAACAATGTTTTGTCCTACGAATTGTTGTGTACACGTGGACAATGGTCGAGTCCAGGGGCAAATCAATATTGTATTGTCTACGTGTAAACAGTCTAAGATTATATATGTTTTCCATCAAAAAGTTAACGTATGTCACCTGTTAGGAAATTTGAAATAATGTAAAGGAACCTTTGGCTAAAATGTATATATTTAACTTCTGAAAATTAAGGTGTGGAAATTACAAACATTAGGTAGAATGGTGAATGTTGCCAAGTGTGTAAAGTAATAACTTTAAAAAAAAAAGGAATATTTGCGTTCTTACATATTTTAATTTTGGGGGCCATGTTCAACGAGTTGTAAATAACTTGCTTTGAGAAAATGGGAATGTTATGGTAGAGTAGAGTTCGTACCTTAGACCTCTGATCTGTGAGTTCGGGACACTAGCCACGGGACTACAACCCGGTTCTAAAATTAGAAAAAGACAGGCCATAAGCCCTGAAAATGCCCAGATTTCCTCTTGATTGAGATATCCATCAGAGTTATTTTTTTCGTATCTGTTAGGGTATTTGCCCCCTAAATAAAATGTATTTCAAAACTTAAATCTTAAAAAGTTAAATCGTTACCAACGAACCGTTAAAAACCCATTGAATCAAAGATGTTATCAGTTATAGCTTTGACCTTTTTATAAGTAAAATATTTAGAGCAGGTATTCTTTTTAAAGAACGTCTTATCGATTGAGGGAAATTTCTTTTTGCATTAGGTTAGATTTTTCGGGCATAAATGTTTATATTATACGATATCAAACGCATGTTTTTGAGTCCAATTAGTTTTTTTTTTAATCATCGGAAATTTGTGCGACGTGACAGTGTGTCACGCGAGACAAAAGTAATCATCATTTCAAATTGTTATTCACTAATAACATTATTGACATACGTATTTGTTCCAAATACAATTTATAAGATAAATAATATTGATATACCACCGAGGTATTAATTGAATAGAGATGACGCTTCATATAACGCGAATTTGTAATCGAATCCTAAAAATTATAGAACAACATTGTCGTGTAAAACGCGTAGTAAAAGGGACTAATTGTTTACACCGCTTACTCTGAATCCAAAGCCGTACATCGCCCCTTTTTGCACTGCTTCACATTTGCTTAGCGCAAACGAGGCAAAAAACACCATTTCCCACCAAATACAAGATAAGCTCCGGAACCTATGTTGAATGGAACACAAGCCGGGTGCTTAGTGGCGCATCTAGAGTTTAATATGTCGCCGCCTAATTGTTAAATTAGCCACTGAACCGAGCGGCTAGGCTATTTATTAAATGCCGGCATCCAACTGAACGGCGAGGCCGTTAATTGAATGAACGTTTGACTAAAAGGTTGAATGTTGCTTAGCCTGTTTTATTTTAATACAACAAAAATAATCGTTTATTTTTAAAATTTATTTTGTTATGTGAGGTAAGGTTAGGTTAGGTTGGGTTGGGTAAGTTGAATAATAATTTATTTATTTTTACTTAACTTAATCATTCATTTAACTTAATAATGAATCCTTAACTTAACTTGATGAGTTAAGTAAAAAAAACTATCTTTTTATTTTTATTTTTACATTATTAAACTTAACCGAACCTATCCTAACCTAACCGGGCGCGGCGGCTTTTGATTTGGCCGTTTCCAAAGAGCTAGCTTACAACCATCTAACAAGTTGAACGTTGAGTTATCCAATTCATTTAATGAACGGCCTAGCCATTTAAGGTGAATGCCGACATTTAATGAACAGCCTAGCCGCTTAGTTGAGTGGCTGATTTACTTAAATTTTTTGCGACTACTTGGCTGCGACATATACACATATCTATCAATGTGATATACAGGTTTAATGATATTCTATTAGTTTTTACTTTTCGAATTTGTTGGAAAAAAGATATAAAAAAAGAATAGTGATGAAAGCTAATTTAATTATGATTCAACGCTCATATGCTTATCTCCTTAAATGCAATCTAACAATGTATTTTTTTAAAAAAAACCTCGTTATTAAACGCAAAAAGTTGCAGAACTGAACATCATTTTTCCAATTCACACGCGAAGATTTTTAACAGAAAAAATAACCATTAAAATCTGTCGTAATAATGCTATGTGTGGTTTTTGCGTTTGAAAAAATCATCATCATTCCCTTTCTGCACCTAATGGTGCATAGGGCAATGCATTGGTACACCAATCGCAGTGTATCGTGATCATTTTTGTTACATGAGGGTAAGGTGATTTGTCCTTCGCTTCAGGTAAAAGTCTAGGGATTATTAAATATTCTAGTGCAAAAACACCCTTTTAAATAATATTTCATATCAACCATGCCGAGAATCGAACCCCAGACCTCTTGCATAGTAGGCAAATGCGCTGAGCATTACACCAAAAGGCCGACTAAAAGCATACTGTAAAAAAAAACATTTACAGCATTGAACAAACATTAAAACCTGAAGCCCACAAATTTGTACCCAGGGCTGGTATTCTGAACGCTATAGCGCGCGTGGAGAACGCTTTGTTAGCGTGTATTTAATACGAATATTATAATACCGCGTATTTATTACATAAAAACGCGCTATTCCGCGTTATAATTGCATTCGGAATACCAGCTCAGCGCTGCTATTCTAAATCTACTTGACCCATAGGAGAGTGAATAACTTGGGGATTTTTTTTTGCATTTGTTTACACTTTGCTTCATATATGGCCACACTGATGATTAAACGTCAAATAAATATGAACATGTGAAATCAAACATGATGATTTTCATTTGGAACATTATTGCGACATTTAGCATTACCCAAAACACTTTATTAGGTTAAACTGACTGGATCGTAATAATTACTTAGTTTTTTCTGTTTTTCAAACCGTTTAATACATCATTTGACGTTCAATCATAAGTGTGGCCATTATATATATTATTAAATTAGACTAAGAGTTACTCAATAAATGTGAGAGGAAGAAAAAAAATATGAAGCAAAATGTCGTCGCATGCAAAACATTTAAATTTCCAAATTAACCAGTCTCTAGGGTTAAAGAAGATTCAGAATATCACCGCAGGGCTGGTATTATAAACGCATTTACAGTGCGGTATAGCGTGTATTTACGTACTAAAAACTGTTGTTGTGCGGACTATAAAAAACATTATGACGACGCGTCGACGAACGGGCTATAAAACACACTGGATAAGCTTAATCAACCCGACATATCTCTATGGCAGTGGTTCGTGTTTATAACACTCTCCCTGCAAAATACGACCCAAGAACCAAGGAAATGTTATGAAGAACAATACGAACACAGGTCGTAATATACGGCGTAACAAATTGTACGAGTATATCAACAACTGTGTCTGCTTGAGTTTAAACTACAGATAAACATGTTTAAATTTGAAAAATCAACTCGAATTGATAAAAAAGAGGGAACTGAACTTTTTAAAAAGCAAGGGTGCCTGTCCGTAAATGCTATTCTATGGCTCAGGGACCTTATGCTGGACTCATTCGTCTTTTAAATCGTATGCGACTTCCGTAATTCGACGAGTGACAGCATTCTTGAACCGCCCATACGAATGCAGTCGATTGAAAACCAAACGACTTTATCTCGAGTGCCCCAAAGCACTCGACATTGACAATCAAAAGTAACTTCAGCTGTCAAACTTCCTTTTAGTAAAAAGCTCGGCATTTATGTTTGAATGACGAGTGTGTATTTTTGTTGTACTTAACCTAATTAACTCGATGATTTGGGGGCCACATGAAGTACTTTTTAATGATAGAGAAAATCCAAAAGAAATTTCTGAGATATCTCTACATGAGAGAGTGCGGGTATTATCCTCGGCTCTACTCGACCGAGTTGCTCCAGGGTATGCTCGGCTACAACAGTTTAGAGACTAGAAGGAATGTGTATTTGACTATAAATTTTTATCGATTATTGCGCGGTGTGATAATTCTGAGATTATGATGAGCATTGGTTTGTGGTCAAGACGCTTGATTCACGCATGGAAGGTTCCGGGTGCGATTCCCGATGAGAACACAAAAATTAAAATGTGATTTTTCTCAAGCCTGTGTGCTTTGTGATGTAATTCATTAATGTAATTAGGCCCCCTGGCCTGTTGTGGTGCAAAAAAAAAATGAAAAAAAATGTAATGTAAGTTCCTGATAATTACCTAAGACAGCGTCAGCATAGATTGTTTCATATTACAATATGCAGGACCAACCTGCCTATGGGTATGCCTGTTGGAAGGGCTACCGCTATGCTGAACAACATCGCTCTGGATATTGATCTGTTCCATCTGTATCCGAAGGGGTTTTCCGGAGCAGAATTCTCCTACTGCTTTGACATGAGTCTCTTTCGTGTATTTTTTAAAATAATATTTTCGTATTGAATATATGCTTGTATGTATATGTTATATTTAAAATAAATGAATTGAATTAAATTGAATTGAATCAAAATTTACAACACTGATCAATATTATAATAATGATGTATCAATAAATGTGCAACAAATACAACTGTACTTATTTTTAATCCATTATCAAATGAAGTTTTACTAGAAACATGATTTCAAAATTATTTTATCGCTCGTCGTATTTGAGATATACTCGTATATTATACAATTTGTTTTTAAAATCCATTAAATGCATATGAAATATTTCTAATAACATGTAGATGTGTGTTATGTCAAAGGCAAATAATAATTATAAATGTTGCAGTGTCTCAGTAAAACAACGGAAGAAGTCTGACAAGAAACAATAAAAGTTTACGTGTGGCAGGAGAGCCATAGGCCATAGATAAATACGGATTCGTTAGTGTTGCCATTTTCTCATTCGTCTTTGTAATGAAATTGTCGGAGGGTTTTCAAGAATAGCATTATGACAAAGCAATCGAGATGCCCAATCGACTATTGTCGAGTGGGTGACAAAATGCCACATCTTTCCAGGATAAAGCTCTAGATTTGTTTCTAGATATCGGTTTGATAGTACCTATCAGAAAAGGTATATACATAATACAAGGCTAGCATAACGTGAAGGCTTGTCAGTACCGAGGTTTTTAAACAAGTATGGCCAAATACACTTCATTATACAATTCCTAAAACTTTCAATAAGATTCCTAAGCAGATCTTAAAAGATAATGTTGATAAAATTTTTGAGAAAAAAATAATTCAATGGCTAATATGTAACAAGGCTTTATATTGATTATTATTTTATGTTAACAGTCAACTATTTAATTTTTTGTAAATATATTTTGTATGAAAAATACGTATGCTTTTAGTTCTTAAAAATGTTTTTATTACTTTTTAAATTTATTTAACTTCTTTAACTTTTTTCTTAATAAAATAAAGAAAATAAGAAACCCGCTAACAAGCCGGTTTCGCGGTTTAGTGGGTTTCTTTATTTTTCCTTTAATATTTTCTGTTCATGTTTTACCTTCTTAAATTAAAATAAATTAAAAAAAATAGACCGAGCGATCCATTTAATTTACCGCAATCAAATTTAATGGAGTCGGCGAAATTCTTTTATTTTTTAATCAACCCTAATATTATAATGAGCCAACTGGTAGAACAATGCAGGGAATGAAGGTTGTTGCAAGGACGCTTATGTGACATACACTTTTGTTTAGATAATTCATTTTTAAATTTAATATCTCTATCTATTTCCATCTCCTTTTTGTATTTCCATGAATTTTTTTCATGGTTTACAAACACATTATGTGGCTCTTTATTTTTTTCTGATTATTTTATACTTTGTACTGGTTACACTACCCGCCCAATCGAGCTGGAATAAAACATATTATTGTGTTTTAAGTAACATTATGAGATGTAGGTACTTGATAAATTCTAATAAAATATTTGAAGAATAGATTAAAAAATATATAGACAGAGAGTAAGTGAGTATAAATGCTGCTGTACTGTTATCGTATTGTGGGTTTATTGTTATGTTTTTAGATATTTAAAAAAAGGACAAATGAAATATTGAATTAACAAGTATTGTAGGGAAATGACACCGATATAACATATTATAATAGAGATTAAGAACTTTTTAGAGAAGGTAATATAGAAGTCTAGGCATCCACAGGGTTTATTTCCTGTCATTGGCTGGGTTAAGTTATTCCTTCGATTCTTCCAGCTGTTGACGTTTGTGAAGTTAAAGACCTTATCTTCAAGACCGTCAAAAGAAATCCGACCTTCTAGTCCTATTTAAAATTATCAACTCACTCTTTGATGCGTCCGAGCTGCTGAGCTCAATAAAATTAAATATCTCAACTAGAAACCTCGGACAAAACTTACTTTGTCATTCCGATAACCATATAACTAACTATGGTTGTCATTCCCCTATGCCCAGAATTCTTAGGTCTGCCAACAAACATACCAGTCTTGATTTCTTTGACAACAAGTTGTCTTCTTTCATACGATCACTAAATCAAATTCAATTATAAACACCTCTCTCCCGCTTCCACTCCCACCACGTCTACTATATACCATTGTGTCTTTCTACTTTCTTTCATAATAATTTTAATACTTATGTTCTTAAAAATGCCCATTGGGCGTATAAATAAACAAATAAATAAATGAAGAGCTGAAACCTTTGTTGTTGCGGGTGAGAATTATACGATTAAATTATTACACCTACATACTAGGCAACGCTTAAATTCTCTAAAAAGTTCTTTATCTCTGTTATAAAATGTAATTATTAACAGCTCCCTAGGGGGTTGAATCCAGTCCTTGTCCACATAAATTCGGACAAACTCAAAATATTGCCGGTATAACATTTAAAAACCGATGATATCAAGTAACAAATAAAATCGTTCTCAAAATGCGAGAATGTCATTTACTTCGCGAAATAATATTTTTTGTATCCTAAAATCAAGTTTAACACAGAAGATAGTGTATTTTATTACTATTTTGCTATATGAGGTCACACAGTATTAAGGTTGTATTCAAATTGAAATCCCCTTCCATAGCTTTAGGATATGTATTTGTTTTCCTGTCAGCAGTTTTGCCCGCTCCATTACAATATGGCGGCAACTCTTCGTGCCATTTTCCCGCTCTATACACACGATTGGTTTTTGTTTCTTTATTACTATTTTTTCCTAAAAACAGGATTCGTTATCATCCAGCAGTTTGTAATATTTTTGTGAACAATTTTTTCAGATATTATTTCGTGATTAATGTTTTTCGATAACTTCAGCGTTGAGACTGGAGTCGTAAAATAAATTAATTTAAAAAATTAATTTCACGGTATATTAAATTAAGAACAACGTAATTCAAAGGATAGTTATAACAATTTGCACGTATGTCGCACCTTTAGGACGAAAATGAGTTGACTAAAAAAATCTTAAAAAGTTTTAAGATCATAAAACCACTTCAATAAACACTATCCATCTTTCTGCATTTAAAAAAACGCAACATTCGGGTGGGAATAGGAAAAACCGTTACATCTGTCTCTTAATTACTCGGAGAATTTAGATTCCGTGTCATTACGGAAGCGACGCAATTAGTGTTGTGTTTACATTGCTAAGTGAAGGACGCAACGCAGACGAAAACCGGTTGAGTCGATTTTATTCTGATACAAATGGCATGTTTACTTTATTTTTTAAAATGTTAAAAATAATCAATTTAGCTTTGTGATTGTTTCGTTCCGACTTACCGATAATCTTAATGACTTATTTACGTTAACGTCATTTCGTAAAAAAATAAAAACATGTGTTTGGTGACCTGATGTGACGTAATAAAAATTATGTGATTATCTTATTTATAAAGGTGCTTGGGATTGATTTTTTTCCATTTTTAATGACTCATTGAATAAATGTACTGTTTAAACTTATAATAATTTATTTTTATTACGCTTTTTTTTCATAGATTCATAGCTGAAAGCCTTCGGTACAATTTTTAACTCAAAATTTGGTGCTTACTTTGAAAAATACGAAACAATCGATGAAAGAATACGAAGGTATCACAATTTAAATTCTACTTTTGCAATTTCCCAAAAAGTTAACTTTTTGAGTTGAGTCGTTTTCGTCCTAAAGGTGCGTTATGGTAAGTCTAATTGATGGCAAAATATAAAGCTTACGAAGATTTCGTACGCGAATGTTGATGGATGCAGAAAACGAAGACCGAAAAAGACGTGACATGATCAAAATTAACTGAAACTGAAAATAAACATATTAAAAGTTGAAATAATCAGCGTACATGCATGAGAAGATGTATGAATGACGAGAAAGCAAGGTCTTTTAAGTAAAAATATAATAGCGTAGTGTATTCTTGCTACTCCTACGGCGAAACGGCTGTTGGTTTTTGTCTAATAAATAACTAAATGTCTCTAACAACTAAAATTTTTTGCTTATTATATTAACTCGTGTATTTTTTGGCAAAGCTGGTTTCCTGAGAAATGCAGTAATAACCGTACATATGAAACTGGTTTACTGCCGGTTCATCTCAGATTTTTTCTTATTTACATTAGAGAAAAAATAATAATCGTAAGTTAACGTTTTGAAATTAAATTTAAATAAATTCCTAGTTCCTTATTTGAAATTTGATTATTACCCGTAAAGAGGATTTTTGTATTCAAAACGGTCTAATAAATCTTAATGTAGGGGTTGATAAAGACGGAACGGTTATTCAGTTAGAAAAGAAGAAAATTTAATCTGATTTACCGCCTTTTCTCATTGACACACCCATTCTCTAAAATGAAAGCTAAAATTAAAATCAATTTTGTTTTCTAGTAAATTTTTATTTTAGTTATACAGCTTTCTTTGATATTTTACTGTTCCTCGGGTCGCTCAAAGATAATGGTCTTTAATTTGTGTAATAAATTCAATGATTAAAATAATATTGCAATACAGAAGTTCAGTGGTTTATAAAAAAAGTTATTTGCTATAAGACTATCAAACGTTAAAAATTTTAAAAACATATATTTTATGCATCGTATTATTACCGCTATGATTTTTCAAAGTTAACTAATTTTGAAATTACTCCACCCGTGACATCACGAGTTGTCGTGGGTGAGTTGTGCTGAAATTTACAAGTGGAACCCCGTAGCCATCAAAATACACTAAACGCTGAAAAAAATGGCTACCCGGAAACCGGAAATCTATCACAACACATAACAACGCCATAATTTATTTTTCACATGAACCTGTGACGTTTCAAAGATATAACTATTTTCGGGTTGTAGTTATGTGGCTAGTATCTCGGAAGCACGGACCTTTGGTCCGTGGTTCGTATCCCACTCTACCCCAACTTGATTTCCATTTTCTAATAGTGAGTTATTTACAACTCGTTGAAAATGGCCGTCAAAATGAATTATTTGGGTAAATCATAAGAACGTAAAAAAATTTTTTCATACATTTTCGATAAACTTCGCCGTGGAATTGAATACTTTGATTTTTGCCTCGTGTAAGAAAACATTATTTTATTCAATTGCCTGTAGCGCCGAACTTCTTGGTAAATTAGTACTCAAGGTATGGAAGAGGATTAAAACCAATCATATCTTTCTTTGAAAGAGCAATATTGAGATGTCTATTCCAATATTCGTTATTTTTTTTATTTAATATGACAATAATTTATTGGACCGTTTATTTTCTATTCCTCTTTTTGAGGTTTATTAAATACAGCGATTGATATCTTTTGCTGTTCAAAATCGAAATTTAAAAAAAGGCTTTTGTTAAAGGTAGAATAATTTATAGTCTTTTAACACTGGAAAATATTAAATGGAAAACAAAAACGCAAACTTATTAAGAAATATATAAATAAACATATTCACATAAATAAAGCTAACCCACCTTAACAATGGAGGCGGATTCATTTTATTAATGTCAATTTTTATCTAATTCTCAACAATGATCTAATTCGCTACCATTAAACATTAAACCTGCATTCGACACAATTAACGATATGGAAACATTGCTAAAAAATCACAAAGACTAAGTCCCTAAATATAATAAATCTGGCATATACCAATTAAACTGTTATGATTGCGAGTCAATCTACATTGGAAAAACGAAAAGAAACTTTAATATTATAGTAAAAGAACACTTAAGGTCCCTAAAGAAATTTTTTTTTTCTGAATTCGCAAACTTTCTGATAGAAAATAATCATAATTTCAATAAAGACAACGGATTAAAAGTTCTTCATGTTGAAAAAAAAAGGTTAGACAACTTGGAAATCTTAGAAATTAAGAAAGGGATTTATAATAAGAAAAAAAAAACAAATTGACAATATTTCTTTGAGTCCACTCCTGTCTAGTTTTGAGAGTATTCATCTCACATTACTATCCTTACAAGACAAATAGACTTGATTAATCAGTTTCATACACAGCATAATACTGATAATTATTATTATTATTTTATTTTTTTTATTTAAATTTTTCATTGAAAAACCCTTACGGGTTACATACATTTAACAAAATATTTTTTCATCTCTGTTGTAATATGTTAATGTTAACAGCTCCCCAGGGAGTTTAATCCAGTCCTTGTCTACAAAAATTTGGACAAACTCAAAATATTGTTGAAAATATTATTACTTTTAAAATTCACATTCTACTGTTAGTAATAATATTTTTAACATCTTTTGTAAAGATTGTCTGAGTCTTGTTTAGTTTTATCTGGTAGTTTATTGTATAATTTCAGTCCATGGTTTATTAGTCTCGACTATCCTTGCCTCGTTTTAGAAGGTTGTATATGATATTTTTCTGATATTCTCGTATTGTGTCCATGTTTAGTACAATTTTTTTCAAGTTTTAGTTATTTGTCTACAATTACATCAGTGGTTTATTAATGAATACATTTTAAGGATTCTAGTTTAAAGAGTTGAGTTATATTTGATTGTTTAGTTTGTTTAAAAAGTTTTTTAGTTGCTGTTAGATAGGCTAGGTCATAAACTATCTTTAATATTTTATTTTGCTGTCTTTGTAGTCTGTTTATGCATTAGCCCGCTAAAGGCATTAAAAAAGTTAAAGAGTAGATATTCAATTAATTCTAGTATTTCTTTCATAAAACCAGGAAACAATTGAAGTCCTTAAACAAGCAGTTTCCTGTAAAAGTATCTTGCACAAGGAAAAGTTAGGAATGCGCAGCGTGGTTCCCTCGGGTTTAGGCCCATGAAAATACGTATTTCAATTTGAAGAATGTTTATCTTTTATCTGTTCCACACTTATTGTTTATTTGGTTTCTTTGTTCCATTCAGTAAGTGATTCTTTAGAATCCATATTCTTGTATTCTATAATGGTCTGATAATACGAGAAACGTAATTGCTATTTGTAAAATAAAATGAAAACAATTTAAAAATCACGTTTTTATGTGAAGTTTTTTTTTCCTTACACCTCTTCTAATTATTTATATACGGCATTTCTGCCATTTACATATATGTGGTATAAAGAGTGCTTAAAAATAAAAATAAATCGAGCATGAAATATTAATATATTCGTACTATACACATTATAAATTACTTGAAATGCATATATATTTTAAAGAAATTATACAATAACAAAATATATTAATCAATCAAATTATAACTAATCCAACCCAATCTCCTGAATTTGATTTGCTCTTTTTAATAAAAATGTGTATTATTTATTATTATTGAATGTTTTTATTATTACTGAATGTTTTTATTGTTTTTTTATTTTGGTTTTTTATATGAACTAATTAAAATGATTTTTAACCTATTACAACACACACGGAGAACATTTAAAAAAAGGGATCTGGAAGTCTAAATATTTCACTTAAACCAGTTCAGAAGTTCTGTAAATGCCTAGACTTAAATATTCCCTTCTCAAAAATGTTTTCCATTTCTGTTGTTTTATTATGTTAATCTTGATTTTTCCCGTATATTATTTTCGCTTTTAATTATATTTTTTATAGCGTATAATTGTTATTTTATTTTATTTTAGAACTGTCAGTTCAGAGTACAATTTTAATTTTTAAAATATCCAAACCAAAATGCATAACATTTTTATCTTTATATATATAATTCCTCTGTACGTGTGATGTCACCGAACTTCTCCTAAACGGCTTAACCGATTTACGTGCGGTTTTCAGAGAAATATAGATTTTTGCGCTGTGCGTGTTCGTAGATATTGAAATCTTCCATCTAATATGTAAAAAATAAGTAAGGAGCATGAATGTTTTATTCATCGATCTACTAGGGTTGCATTTGAGGAGAATGCATTTTTTTTTAAATGGAAAGATGTTGTTTTTTTTGCGTATGTTTGATTTTGAATGTTTACAAACAGCATTTGTTTTTTATGGATCTCAATCAAATTCTTTCCTTAAGGAATATAATTTCCTTACAATTTCAACCCTTTTTTTTTATTTTACTGAATTTTTGGTAATACTAAAATAATATTAAATTCAGTACATTTTTAAAAATCGTATTCGTACATAAGTACAACCCTCTGTTTGTCTGAGTTTGAAGTTTGCAAAAAGCATGCCATATTTGAAAAAATATTTATCTTATGTTTTGGAATTCAAGCATTAACAAGTACCTAAGTACCTACTTAATTCAATATTAACAATTTTTAGTTTTGGAATTAAATCATAAACAAGTATCTTGGTACCAACTTATCAATAAATGAATGTCTTTTCTAAGGTAATAGCAGGCAAACCAACGTTCGAGCAGGACAACGTCTGTCGGGTCCGCTAGTTATTTATATATTATTATGTCTGTATAATTAACGCTAATATCTGAGCACCTGATGACAAACTACATATTGGTTAATAGTTTATCGGGAAAAATATTGTTTGATATTTTACGCTTTTTTTGTGCAAAATAATATTGTATTAATAAGAGTATGTGCATTTAATACAGTTTTAAAAAACAAAAGTTTTTGGCAAATGTTGTAAACGTCTCGCTTCCAGTCCGGGGACGATGAAATATTGCAATGTAAAAAACTAAAAACACTTTGTCAAATAAATATTTAATGTAAAAAAAAATGGGAATTAAAGGCCGTTTACGTGTAGACAATGTAATATTGTTTTGTCCCAGGACTTGACCATTGCCCACGTGTAAACAGTAGGACAAAACATTGTCAAAACACGTCAACGAGATAGACAAGCAGGCTATCACCGCGGAACAATGTTTACTCCTACCACCGCGCGTGGCCGCACGGATAGGACCTTGTGACAATAGCGATTTTCTTGACGTAAACGTGTCGCCCCAAAAAAAAAAATCTGCCGAAGCTAGCGGCAGAAAAAAAGACATTTTTATTATTTTGTTCGTTTTTTGACAATTCCAATACAACTTGGTATTAATGAATAGTATTTTTCGTAAATTTGTTCGTATTTCCGACGTGTATACATTTTTGTAGCGCTCACATGCGAATTGCAGACGAATTTTCGTATTGTCCCAGCGTTCGGTCTTGCGCGGCCGAGACTGTTCACGGAGCTGGGGCAAGACAATATTGTCATATCTATTGTATTGTCCACATGTAAACGGCCCTTTAAACTCTAGCCCTCTTGCATGGTAGGTAAACGGGCTAATCACATCACGAGGCGAACATGAAAATAATCTTGAAGATAATGATTTATACATTAAAAAAATAAGGAAACTTAAAAATATACATACATACCTGTATTTAGAATACTAGAACAAAATCAACTCTATTTGAACATCCAGTATTCAATGATAAATAAATAATGTTTATGTGACTTTTCACACTCTATTTGCTATAAGGATTTTCATACAAATTTTTTCACAAATTTGATACCGTAGAACGCCGTTCCGCAAGGAAGATCTTTAGGCAAATTTCTTATATTCCCGATTTCCCCTGACGATAACAGTTGAGCTTCAAGAGAGTCGTAAATGAGAACTGTGATGAAGATATCGTATAAATAAACGAGTCACTAAAGTTTACTGGCATCTGTAAAACTAAGTCGAAAAGAGTAGAACAAAGTGAGCGATTTTAAACTAGTAATCTGTAAATTAAAATTCCCGACTAGGAAAATCTTTATATGCAAACGATTGCTTAAAATTCACACACCTTCAAAAAAATTTAAAAAAAAGGTTGCTTTTTCTTCTATAAATTTTACGTTTGGTAGCGGAAGTTATGTTTAAATATGTAGAAAAATTAATAATAAAGTTTAAATAATTAAGATACGCTACAGTCGGTAAACCAATGAAGCACTTTTGTTTCGTTATGTACGGAGAAGATTTCTGAATATAAAATAGTAGTGCTGCAGCTTTAATATATAAACATATGTATATATATATATATATATATTAAATATATATATATACCAGTAGCGAGCCGTAATTTATTTTAGAGGTAATCTACAAAAAAAAACATTAATTTGTACCTAGATATATGTTGTAGGTAGTAGGTACATAAATACACATGTTATTTTATTTATTTTATTTTATTTTTGGGAAATCAACAGTTCTACATACATATTTTTAGTAAACAAACTGATATAGTGTATAAACTCAGAACTAATAACAGATTTCCACATAGTATACAAAGTTAGTAAAGAAAATATATTACATATCAAATAAATACATACAATTTATACATATAAAAATGTTATTTTCATGTACTCAATAATCAAAGATTTTTAAAATATTTATTTTAAGAACATTAAGTTACTGTAAATTGGGCGGGATAAGGACAAAAATGCTTGAAGAGAGGATAAGGAGGGGAGGGGAGATATACATATTTATTATTATAATGTCTACTAAGTTACATAATACATTTTTAGTGTAAATTTTTAATCTGACAGAGTGATGTTTGTGTAATCTATATTTTTAAATTTTGTATTGTACATTGAAAAAGTCATACGAAAAAAAGCATTTTTAACATATGATGTTTTACTTATTGGTACATGAAACAGGTGGTACCGTCTACAAATCCTGGCTGGCACATGTATTGTTATTAAACCAAGCAGCTCTGTACAGTCAACCATTCCTGTCATAATTTTGTAAAGCAGTAGTTGGTCCGCACACACTCAGCGGTGTTGTAGAGAAATGATTCCATGGATTATATAATTATAAATGACGATTTTTTCTGTGGTTCTGTGAAAACCAACTCAAACAAATAATTATTATAAACCACGCGATATTTGTAGCTTATAATAAAAATCGCAGACAAAATTATTGGGTATATAAGGTCTAAAAAACTATTATTTCATAAGAATAACACAAAACAATCGTACCGATCTAGGACAATAATAAATAACAATTTGAATCGGGCTGTGGTCCCGTGGCTAGTGTTGCGGACTCACTCTACCCCGACTTGATTTCCATTTCTAATAGTGAGTTATTTACAACTCGTGGAAAAGGACCAGCAAAATTGAAATATTTGGTAAATTATAAAAACGCAAATACTTCTTTTCTCTTTTAAAAAAACTATTTTTAAACTTTGGAGCAGTAAAATGATTATAAAAGTAATTGAAAATAAAGTATTGATCTATGATGAAGATACTGGTTTCATCAGGGGAGAGATCCGTGTATCACGCAGCAAATCAAGGCGTTAGCGTCAATCGTGGCGTCATGGAAGTCCCCGTTTTTGTCAATGTGGTTAAAATTAACGTTTAAAAAATTGAATTTCTTACAAACCGTGTTACACAAAGTTTTTATAAGTTCATATAAAATACAGACCTAAAATCAGCATGTTTTTTAATGTGCCAAAAATAGTTTTTCTCAGACAATATCAATAAACCAAAAATATACGCACACATTCCTGAAGCAACAGTTGGTCCTTTACACAAACATGATGGATTAATAAAATCAACTGAATTCCAAAGAAGCTGAGATTTGAATTCTTCAACCCAAATGACCTCTCTGTAATCAATATAAATGGATGCCAATGTTTTGAGTAAATGCGAAACCAATCCGAACGTAGCCAAATTGCAGACAATCTACATTTTTACAGTTTAACGATTTTCGATAAAGACGTGAAGCTAAAATATTGTTTATTTGGATATTTATCGGGGTATTAAAGTTATTTTTAGTTTGCGGTAAACTCTATATAACGGGTGTTATCAGAAAAAAATGCAAAATCGAATAAAAATCGGGTTGTGGTCCCGTGGCTAGTGTCTCGGACTCACGGATCAAAGGTCCGTGGTTCGAATCCCACTCTACTCCAACTTGATTTCCATTTTCTAATAGTGAGTTATTAGCAACTCGTTGAAAATGGGCTTCAAAATTAAAAATTTGGGTAAATCAAAAGAACGCAAATATTTCTTTTTCAATTTAATAAAAATAAAAATTAGAAGCTGAGATATTTTCAGTAGGTACCCACTCAAGTCCGAATTACGGCTTGTTGAAAACGTTGCAATTAATTGCGAGCTTCGTTATTTTATTATTTGAAACTTCATTCAAATGCAAAAATATGCGTCATTTCTACTACTTTACGGATTTATTTCGCTTACAGGTACTATGCATATTACAGCTTAAATAATATTTGTTTTAAATTAATAATTTTTGATCAGACAAACTATCCATCTATTTAGTACCGGCAAGGTTCTTTTCTCCATTACCATAAGGTTTAGAGTTTAATCACTAGACATATGACACACATACCGTGCAAAAAATAAATTTTTAATATGGGTATCAAATTATTTTATGTTATAAAATTTTATAATTTCTTCTCTTGATTTTACAATACTTCAAAATATATCAATACAATTTTAGGTAGCAGCCTCGATCTGTCAGCATCGGCATCGACTTCTAGTAAAATTAATATGACGAATGATCAAATTACGTATGAAATTATAAATTTTATCATTCATTTTGTGCACTGTATTGCGTTTGTTTGCGTTTAGTCAAATTTGATAAAATTTACGGTTCAGCTGATCGAGAGCACATAAATATTTTAACTATTCTTTTCCGACTCGCAACGTCGTAACGTGGTGATTTATTTCGCATGCTTAGTGATTGAAATTGCAGTACCTTGTTTTAAATTTTGTATGATAA
The DNA here is from genome assembly GCF_059751315.1 of Micrasema longulum. Taxonomy (NCBI): domain Eukaryota; kingdom Metazoa; phylum Arthropoda; class Insecta; order Trichoptera; family Brachycentridae; genus Micrasema; species Micrasema longulum. The sequence goes on from NW_028279309.1 coordinate 97,573, forward strand.
GGATTATGGCATTTAGACATACATCTTCTAAAATAATATATTTTCTACTTAAGAGATAAAAAGTACAGATACATAGGTTTATTCGAAACTGCTTAACATGATTTGATGATTTCGTTGCCTAAAATAAGTAAATAATTATCATTATTTTGGAGGGCCGCAGAAAGAAACGACTTTACATAAAATCATTAATTCTAAATTCTGTTGTTGCGAACACCTGGATGTAAAACTAAATAAAATGCGCTATATTATTGTCACCTTTCTCAAACCCACCCCCTTCTTTTGTCACTCACCTATACCGTGTATGTACAGTCTAGGTCTAGGGTAATGAATGTAGGTAGAAGGTACCTCCCATATTGCTATAAATTTAAATAATTTCTAAATGTTTACTATCTTAACGATTTGCAAAATTGTGTCATACAATTAACTAGTAATTTTTACTGTATTCTTTCTTACTACATACGCATACGTCCTTTTTTATATAAAAATTATTTTATTTTATTTATCTTGCAATGTATTCATGTTTATAAGTTGATTTTTATATAACTTAATCCTTTATTATTTGTTATGACATAATAATTACGTACAATATACTTATTTCGCTCTTTTTCTCATAGAATATTTCTGTACCTCGGATGCAAATCCAGAATTTGGTGAAATGCCATTTCGATTTTCGTATTCAGTTTATGATCATGTACATTGATTTTGAAGAAATGTAGGCCTTATAATGAAAGAACCAATGTATTAAGATACTGGAAATACAAATTGATGCTATAAATTATTAGAAAATAACTTACAGAAAGTAGATTCTTTAGGCTTGTTTTGAACTTTTGATGTTTGGATTTGCACCCGTCTGCCTCTGATGTACAGATTTGTACAGACTATTTTTTCATTTTTATATTATATTGTTAAAGACACCTATGCCGCACAAAAACAATTTATTTATTCAAGATACTAATAAAAAACGATCACTTCGTAGTGTTGCAATAATATTTTATAGACGCTGTTTTTTACAGATTTTTTTTGGGTGCCACAAAACTGCTACAAAATCTCTTAAACTGGACAGTATTCCAAAAATGTTACCGTCCCAAAACTGAACAATACTGCATGCGCACCTACCAATCGTAATGGCGAGAAACCTTTGGCAGTATTTTTACAGCTGAAAAAACATTATAAATAATTTCGTCAGCATTGTTTCGCAAAAATTATACACAGAAAGACATTCAAAGCAATTTTCTTATTCAGACAGGAGTTCAAATCAATTGAAAGCACGCTATAATGCTCAGAAGGACAATTATACTTGTATTAATACCTGTAAGAAACCGCGAAGCTCACCGTCGTCATTCAATAAATATATAAGTTGAGGTATTCTCAACTCTCTGAGACGCGAGTGTTCTGGGAGAGTTCTCAATTTAATGTTATTTCTTATTCAGTACCATTAATCATCCTTAACAATCATTTAAATCCACCCCCATAGAACTATATAAAGGATAGCTTTCTCTTCAAAGGGGTTCAATAGACTATTATTTATACCCGCGGAAAATAAACCACTCTTCTATCGACGTTTTATAATTTAATAAATGGTAATAACTGGAAAAACACAAAGTTATTATATTAACTGCTAAATGGCTGAATTAAGTTGTTAATTAAAAGCACTAGCGCAATACCATAAAAAAATATCCGGAATAACCTTCATAGGCCCAATTATTTAATACTTTTGATAATAATTTAGTTCTGTAGAAAAATAAGTTTTTTTTACTTAACCCTCTTAAACGAAGCATCATATAATTATACAAACAAAACATTTTTAATTTATCAGTAGTTTTACCGGAGAATAGCTAGTCGAGAATACTAGTCCATTATTTTGGCGTCATAAGCAAAAAGGCAGTTTTTTGACAAAAAATACAAAATGAGTTAATTATGAGGTGACGTTCTACAATAAATTCTAAACTATTTCATATATAAAAAGGGAAGTAAAAAAAATTCAGTACAAGAAACGATGTAATGTTTTTAAAGTTTTTGCAACAACACAATATCTAGAGATTTACAAGCAAAAAGTCAGTGTAGATATGACACGCACAGGTTTTATGCATTAGAAACAATTGACATACTGTGTTTTTACTTATGATTAGTAACAGTTTTTTATTTTATTTATGTTCAAAACGTTAACTTTGTTTTTTATTTTTTTAAATCTTTTATGTTTATTGTTGTGCACACAGTGCTATATTGGTATAACACAGTGATATTATTACAAAAAAAAACATAAACCTAACACAGCACCAATCACGTACACAACACAATATATAGTATAATTTCTGAACAGGACAACAAAATGTGACGAGAATATGTATAACACGTGATTCCATTTGTATTGGTATCTCCATAGTTTTAATAAGGAGGGTGGTTTATGAAGTAATTTATTTATTTTATTAACATATTTGGCTTAATATATTTTTTTTAAAACATAAATTTCATTATATCCAAGATTTATGACAAAAAATTAAACAATATTTATATTTAAAAAATTAACCTAAAAATTATACAGCATATTCAGTAGAAAGTTTAAATAATAAAACATTCTACAGTAATACAACAAGAAAATCATAAGTACTGTTTCATACATCTGGGCAAAGTGAACGAAAAACTGTATATATTATGAAATGCATGAATAAATAAATATAATTACCATTCACCATCTTTGAAAAAGTTCAAAAGGTTTGTTCTATAGGAACAAAACCCTACTCTAAATATATCAGATACGTGGGAATAACTATTGCCGAGTTCATGAAGTCTATTTAATACGGCATTACAAGTATACACTGTCCGTGAATTGTTGCTACAAAACGGTGGCACTTGTCTAGTCATTCTTCCAGGCACCCTGAAGTTGATGAAGTTAATGTGTGTAAAATGTGGTGTTTGTTTCATGTATATTTTTTCTTTCAAAAAGTGGCTAAATATTATTAATGGAGGCTAAATATAAAAGGCTAAATATTATTAATGGAGGCTAAATATTATTAACGGAGGCTAAATATAAAACGCTAAATATTATTATTGTCAATTAAACTCAGCTTCCGTTTGTAACGGAGAGCAGAGTCGTTAAAGAAGTCAAGATCGTACATCTTAAAATAAATGAATTAAATTGAATCTTCTCAAATTTTGAAAAATTACTAATTGCTCTTCCAAATAAAGAATTCTGAGCTGCTCTGGTGTTGCATTGTCGTTGCTCGGTAACGTAGTATGTCTAGTGCGACGAAGGAGAATATTAAAATTTATTTCAGCCAGCAAATCCACAATCGATCCGATTATTAAGTGAATTATAGGTAAACAATTGATCAGCAATCATGCGTCTTTTGTGAAGGCAAGGTAAGTTTAGATTGTTGAAGCTAGGGAATTTATATAGCATGTATTTAAGAAATTTCTTTTGTACTTTACCTAATTAGATTATGCAAATGTTATATTGAAGATTCCAGACGCAGGAGGCGTATTGTGTTGAGTGATTACTGACTAATGAGGTAAACAGTACCATGGCAGTGCTTGAATTATTTAATGGTTTACATACCCTCATTAGAAATGTGGTCAAATATTTAAATTCATAAATAGGTGCGAAGGTTTTGACGGTCACTGTTATCAATATGTTTCTTTTTTGGGTGATACCGTGTATGTTGGAATTGTTCTGACGTTTCCGCTACCATTTTAGTTTACCCTGCAATGGTAGCCGAAATGTGGGAACAAAGCCAACACACACGGTATCACCCAAAAAAGAAACATATTGATTTTAATTCATGTCAGTAAATATTAGTATATAATCACTTATATTTTTTTTAAAAGGTGTTTCTAAACGAAAATATGAAACTAATTATTCATAGACGGCGCTTTAATATTTATTTATTGAAAAATGCCATTTTTACGTTTATTATCAATGGAAATTTTAGAAAACTTGGTTTGCGGAAACTTTACACTATATTTATTGTAACAAATACCACAACAATATAATTTAGGTCCTTTTCACAAAATGGTGTACAAAACAAAAAAATATTTTATATATATTTTTTGTTTTGTACACCATTTTGTGAAAAGGACTTAAATTATATTGTTATGGTATTTGTTACAATAAATATAGTGTAAAGTTTCCGCAAACCAAGTTTTGTCAAAATTTCATTGAAAATAAACGTAAAAATTGCATTTTTCAATAAAAAAATATAAAAGCGCCATCTATGAATAATTAGTTTTATATTTTCGTTTCGAATCACCTTAACTTAATCACCCTAAGTGACGGTAAGTAACTAAATACTTAAAAGTTTCATATCTCAAAATATGACTTTTGCAAATAACTGCCTTTTTGCTTATGACGGCAGTATTCTGGTTCTATTTCTCACACATAACTGTATTCTTCACCTGCCCGGATACGGATAATGTAGTTAATCAAAGCACGAATCGAGCCACATATATTTTTATTGTAACGGAAAACAATTTACACATTTAAAAGTAATTCCTACATTTTTAGGGTCGATTTCACAGCGAATATTCTTGTATCTCTATTGGGAATCTAAATGAAATAATGAGAGTTGTAATGTTGCTAGTCTGGTGTTTTGTAATTAAAAGAGCGGTAAGAAATTGACACTTTGGGATGATTGCGGATCCACCTGCCTAATTAGCCAGCTTAGGGCCGGTGTACACGCTTCCCTCACCTGTTTCTGTGCAGTGGGTGTATCGCTATCGGCGCCCTTGCGCGGCGCCGCCCCTGCGCGGGCTGCGGGCATGCCCCCTTCACGCAGAGGGGGGAGGAGGCCCCGCGAGAACCTGTAAAATGAAAACTGGGCATGAGGTAGAGTACAGACGTACACGAGGCTTATTGAAATAATCTAATTGCCGGAAGGAAACAGTCGTCTGTTACATGCTAGAAAATTCGGCCCTCCGGGTTGTTTCATCAGTTTTACGGGTCTCAGTTGAACGGCTCTTCCGGCCTAAGTTAATTAGGATCTCGGATGCGCTATACAAGTTATCCATAATACTAATTAGAACCAATATTTACAAGTGGAATGACACTGGAGGGGAGTACGCTTTTTTTTTTTTTTTTTTGGCATTGTAGGTATTTAGTTAAGTATATTTTATTTATTTATACTTTTACATTGATTGTATTTTTTTTTATATACATAATGATGTTCCGTCACTGGGGTGTCCCGTGCCGAGGGAAACATTTTACAAAATGTGAAACATGCCTTAAATTAGTTATTTAACAAAGTGAACATAATAATAATAAAAAAAAACGTAATTAATCTAACTAACCTAATTATCATTAACATAATAAACAATATAAACTAAATAGACCGATTGAACAAATTTCTTAAACAGTACACACATTTTACCTATTTGCGCAATCCGTGCGCAACCCACCTCCACTATTCATTTCTTAATAGCAATTTTATATTGTGAGAACTTACTAATTGTCCTTATGGATAATGAAAGTAGATTGTACACTTTAACCGAGTAGTAGGCCAATCCTCTTTGACCGAAGGTTGTATTTATTTTTTATTTTTTTGCAGCATCAGAGTGGACTATCTAGTAACTCTTGTATTTGTAACGGAAGGTAGAGAAAAATGTTTACATGCGTATAGTAACAAAGCTTTTAAATAAAGTTGTTTTACAGATTTTACATTAAGATTTTTAAATATACCGAGAGAGCTAGTTCTGATTGGGACTCTTAAGATAATTTTTATTAAAGCTTTTTGTGCAATTATTATTTGCTTGATCAGCGCGTCATTTGCACATCCCCATCCAATTATTCCATATTCCAAAACTGATTGAGTTATTGCGTAATATATTTTACAAGTTCTTTTAGGCTAATTATATTTCTTATAGTTTTAAAAAAGTTAATTTGCTTGTTCGATGAAATATTCGATTTGATAAGTCCATCTTAAATTCCCATTTATATAAATGCCTAAATATTTAATTGAATCTACTCTGTCCAACGATTTACAAATACATTTAATATTTGGAATTTGGTTATTGTAATTACAGCAAAACTATAATTGGCTTGTAATCTTGGTTTATTTGTAATATTGTTTTTTTTGTTGTTGTTATAATGACTGTTGCTTTCTTCAAATAAATAAATAAAATATTTATAATCACTTTGTAAAGCGCCCATAAGGTATTATATTATGGGAATGGCGCTATTGCAAGTACTTAATATTTTGACAAATGAAATCGTTTTACAAAAAAGTTTTAATTGAATATTAATCAAATTAACATGACTACTAATAGAATCACTTTTGTGAAAGGCTCCTTAGATTAATACGAAAATGTATTACCCAAACATTTCAATTTTGAGGCCATTTTCAACGAGTTATAAATAACTCGGTACTATAATAAGGAAATTCGGTTGTGGTAGAACGGGGTGCGAATCTCGGACCATTGATCCGTTCGTCCGTGACACTAGCCACGGGACCACAAACGTTTTTTTTTTAAGAAAAAGAAATATTTGTGTTCGTATGATTTACACAAATATTTAATTTTGAGGGCCATTTTCAACGAGTTGTAAATAACTCACTACTAGTGTTGTAGAATTGCACTGGCTACGTTTTCCACAGTGGGGGGAATACAAACTCTGTTGGCTTATGTATAAGTCACTGCACAACTCTGCTCCAGAATATCTAAGGGAACTCTGCATTCCAGATGAACTAGCTGACAGACGTCTTACGCTTAGATCAGCTACATCTACGTCGAAAGGAAAAGCTATTATACCTCTACGCAAACAGCGCACTAAATTCGGCGAACGTGCATTTGCGGTCGCAGGCTCTACGGCATGGAATGCTCTCCCAGCAGAAATCCGAAACTGCGAGAGTGAAGTGATATTTCGGAAGAAACTTAAAACCCACTTGTTCTCTAAATCATTTGAATAAATTCTTAGCATGTGGTGACAAAGTACATTATTTTTCTTAGATTAAAAAGCTAAAATTAAATTTATATAATCACTTTGTAAAGCGCCGTTGAGGTATTATATTACGAAAATGGCGCTATATAAGTTATCCATAATTATTTTTATTATTAGTTCTGAAGGTTCTTATGTGTTTAAGACGTTTTCCAGTAGGTGAAATGATTTAGTTGAAAAAACGGATTGAAATTTTAGGAATAATGCAAAGCAGGAAAGCAGGGCCCCGATTTCAACAGGAAGTGAACAGTTATCTTCAATTTTATCTACAAAGTAAAATTAAGTTTACAGTATGAAAAGCAGAATATATATTCAAAACATGTTCAACTATAGGTTACCGACGTAGATACTTTAGATGTTCATACTAATTCATCATTTTCGTACACAAATATCGGGTTTTCTTTATAGACAGCTGAATATAATTCTGTTAACTTCCCATTGCAATCGGGGCCCAGGTAGAGTAAAATTAAGTCGAGTCGTCTGTTCGGATATTTTTTTTGCGCATGTCAATTATCTAATGCTCGGGATTTTGCAGATTATATTTTTAAGTTTTTTTAAAAGAACCATTTGGGTTCTAACGATTTACGCAAATATTCCAATTTTGATGGCAATTTTCAATGAGTTGTAAATAACTCACTATTAGAAAATGGTATTCAAGTTGTGGTAGAACGGGGTGCGAACCTTGGACCTTGGATCCGTGAGTCCACAATACTAGACACAGGACCACAAACCGATTAACTAATTAATTTACTTGTTAACGCCAAAATGGCTTTTACATATACAGAGGTTATCCACAATTTAGAAATATAAAAATACAATTTAAAATTTAAAAAATAAATAAAAATACAAGAAACTAAATTATTACTCAATTAAAAAAAATTGATCTTGAAGTTTAATGAGATATAGCAAATACATACAATTTTTGGTCATATGTGTATTTGTTCCCGAGAGAATGAATTCTGGGGAACAGGGCGAATTAGACAGATATTTTAATGTATCTAAAATAAATATGATGCCTCATAGGCACATTGCAATAAATACATTTGATCAAATCAGGAACATCAAAAAGATAATTAACAACTTTATACAAAAAAAACCAGATCGGATATTATTCGTCTATCACTAATTTGAAGTAAATTCAATGTAAACAAGAGAAGATAGAAGTATTTTTTTTTACGGTAAATGCAGCTTAAAATTTATGAACCGGAAAAATTTATGTTGGATTTTTTCAATTTTGTCAAAATGGGTAGCATAGAGAGCTGACCAAAGAAAAAAAATGTATTCTAACTGACTCCTAACCAATGAACAATATAATTTTTTAATTGATTTGGTAGTCGGTGTGTTTAAAATAACATAAAAATTTACGGAATAATATTACGTAAAGCATATCACAGTAACTGAATAAGACACAGGCACTGGCCCTTACGTCATCGAAATACTAAATTTTTCTCTACCTACATAATATTGTCAGGATACAATGTCCCGTTTTCTCTGGGGACAGTTAAGAATACTGAAAATCGATTTAAAAGGAAGTGTCAAAAGAGCTTTTCCATCGCACGGCTGGGTATTTAATAAAGTGAAAACATTTATTCTAGTGGAAAATTCTCGCAATAAACATTAAATAAACATACAATATAATATAAACATTCAAACTCAGGGAAGCGTAACGAACCTAATGAGGAGTTTTGTTATATTTGGACTCCAATTTATATCACTTAACTTCTCAAAACTTTCGAACCCGTATAGCAATACGACGGTAAGCAATAATCGATGTTTGTCGATAAAGCTAACTTAAATTTACCATTTGAAAATTAGTTCGTCATGATCGTAGAACAACGACGCATGTGATGTTTTTCAACTTCACAATAGAGCGTTTAATTTTGTTTTACTCACGTCATAACTCGATAAGTACAAAAGTATATTTCTTGAAACTTGAGTTAGTTATATATATATTTTTAAACCTAGAACATAAAGGCCATAGAATTATAATATACCAGAAAACGCGTATAACCAAGTGTGTATCCATCGTACTGTGTCCAAAAGTACTAGTAATCTACCCGATATCCCACCTAGGCGCATGCGTGAAATGGCCGCGTAATGTTGCCAGACCGTGAACAATAACAATATACACAACAATAAGATAATTTTGTGTTATGTTATGTTATATTTTACAGCAAAAAATATTTTACTAACTGGACTATGAAAAAAAGGTTATTTTATTAGGCAAACGTAAAAAATCGTTAAATAACCATTTGGACATGAAGTAAATTAATACCGTTTAATATTGCACTAACGCTTATTAATAGAAAGCCGTGTAAAAAATTTGACTACCCGGCAATACTAACGAAATGTCAACTTTATTTTATTTAACAATCTGACAGATGGTAAAATAATCGAATTCTTAAATAATAATACTTGTGAATTCGCTTCTTACACATGAAATTTGATCCTACCGTATTCCCTTTTAATCCCAGCAGTATTTTGACACTTGCAAACGGCACATCACGGCATAGTTGAATTTAAATCGGCAGTTGCGTACTAGGCGACGTCTACAGAGTACCTAACGGCCAAAACGTAAAACTACTTATTTGTGAGTATTTTAGTCGGATTCAGTTTGATGCACGTCTGCGGTTTCTGGACTATTCGAATCCTATTTAAAAGGCTTTATAAAACCTTTTCAAGATCAAATATAAAGCAGACAATGTCGCATTTTTCACACGTCCGTTGTTATTCTACAATAACGAATAATTAATATTTTTAAAATTTACCGGAAATTTAATATTGAATGACGACGGCAATTGAAATTTTCATACAACTATTCAAACTTCAAGATTAAAAAATAGTAAAAATAGGTACCTACAGCGATAAACTTCAGTAAAAATCTTACCGTTACATTGTTATCAAAGCGTGGTCTAACTTTTTATGTTACGATTCTGAATAAAATTTCAGAAAGTTAATATATTTTCCGTATTTAAAAACCCCTCCTTCAAAATTATATTTCAGTACATATTTTAGTTTTTCGTTTTTAAAGGACCCTCCAAAATCTACCGAAATCGACAAATTAAAACGATTTACGTACCGTTTACCTCGATAAAAAAGTATTTGACAGGCCTTTTCGACTATTATTATTTTTCGTAAATTATATAATAAACTACCAGATGAAACTAAACAAAAGACTCAGACAACCTTTACAAAAGATGTCAAAAATGTTATCATTAACAATAGAATGTGAATTTAAAAAAGACACAATATTTTGTTAAATGAATGCAATCCGCAAGGGTTTATCTTAATATATATATGTAATTCCTCTATAAGTGTGATGTTACTGAACTCCTTCTAAACGGCTTAACCAATTTACGTGTAATTTTGAGAGAAATGTAGATCTTTGCGCTGTGCGTGTTCGTAGATATTAAAATCTTCAATCTAATGTGTAAAAAATAAGTAAAGAGCATAAATGTTTTATTCATTGATCTACCAGGGTTGCATTCGAGGAGAATGTATTGACAAAAAAATGGAAAGATTTTGTTTTTTTGTGTAAAAAAATATTGTTTTTGAATTTTTACCAACAGCATTTGTTTTTTGTGGATCTTAATCAGATTCTTTCCTTAAATTCCATATTTCTTTTTACTGGATTTTTGGTAATACTAAAATAATATTAAATTCAATACATTTTTAAAAATCGTATTCCTACATAAGTACACCCCTATGTTGGTGAGAAGACCGGAGTTTGACGTTTGCAAAAAGAATGCCATATTTAAAAAAATATTTATTTTATATTTTGGAATTCAACCATAAAAAAGTACCTACTTAAATGTAATATTTGAATATTAACAGTTTTTATTTTTGGAATTTAATCACAAACAAGTACCTAGGTACCTACTTATCAATAAAAAGTCTTTTTTCAAGGCAAGCCAACGTTCGGGCAGGACAACGTCTGTCGAGTCAGCTAGTAAATAAATAAATTTCAAATAAATATTTACAGCCCATTCAAACATTTAATAACCCCCGCTTTATGTCTGCATAGCAATAATACTACCTCCCATGACGCAAATAACAAAAATACAGAGGCACTAGTCACTTCACCCTATGCAAAAAAAATTTGAAATTAACGCGACTTTCGGTAAAAGAGAATTGGTCTGCTTCTCGATTAGTGTATAACCTACTTCCATTGTCCATGAGGACAATAAGTAAGTACTCTCACTATAAAATTGGTATCAAGAAATGGATTTCAACCATTGTGTGGTTATTATGTCAAATGAGTCTATCTCTTTTATTTTTTTAAATAATGAAGTCGTATTTTGCCATAATATGCATAAATTTTATTATTACTTTTGCAATGTATGGAAAATAGATTATTAAGCAGTATCTTTTTATATATAATTCTTCTGTACGTGTGATGTCACTAAACTACTCCTAAACGGCTAAACCGATTTACGTGGGGTTTTCAGCAAAATGTAGATCTTTGCCTTGCGCATGTTCGTGGATATTTAAATTTGCAATCGCATCTGTCAAAAAAAGTTAGAAGCATAAATATTTTTTTCGTTGATTAACCAGGGTTGTATTCAACGAGAATGCATATACAAAAAATGGAAGGATGTTTTTTTTTGTGTTCAAAAAAGTTTGTTTTTGAATGTTTAAAAACACCATTCGCTTTTCATGGATCCCAATCAGATTACTTTCTTACAATTCTTATAATTTCTTCCCATTAATTTATTTTTATTGGATTTTTGGTAAAACTTAAATAATATTAACTGACATTCAATACATTTTTGAAAATCGCATTTATGAATAAAGTGCAACCCTGTTGGTGAGAAGATCCGAGTTTCACATTAGCGAAAAGAATTCTATATTTGAAAATGAATTGTTTATGTTTTAGAATTCAATCGTAAACAAGTACCTAGGTACCTACTTATCCATTAAAAAAATCCAAGCTAAAAGCAGGCAAACCAACGTTCGGGCAGGACAAAGTCTATGGGTCCGCTGGTATAGTATAATATGTTAAATTGTTGTTTTTAAATACCCGTATTTCAAAATACCTCGTCTTTGGTACAGTACCGTTTGCAAAGGGATTTTTCAGCACAGTTTTTTAAGAATTGAAAATAAAAATTATTGCAAGAAAACTAACATTAAACATAATTCATGAGTTTTTCTATGACATTTATTGATGGAACTGCATTTTAATACTAATAATAAAAATGCGTACATACTTTCATTCTACTTTTAATCATAATTTTAACCAGTGAACGGGTTCTGCAGTCACCAGTCTGAAGATGTCACGACAAAACCCGGTCACTTGTAAAATTTATAAATAAAAGTGTACAAACATAAATCACCTTTTAAACTTTTCATTTATAGTGGATTCCAGACGGTAGATATTGTAGAGATAAAAAAATGCAAACCCATAAAATATTGTTTTCACTCATAGAAAAGTTGATTATTTTCTGATCCTGGTATTTCGCTTCCATCTTCTCCTTCTCAGGAGAGAACACTTTCCATTTCCATCATTTTTCGGCAATTCCTTTTCTGTTCAAGGTGCTAGACTTTGGAATGAGCTACCTCTTCATACAAAAATGTACCTTTTCTGACCATCTTCAAGAAACGCCTGAAACATTACAATTTATCCTTAGAGCCCTAACCTCCCTTCATTTTATATCTTATTTTTTAAATAAAAATATATTCCCTTTCTTTCCTAGTTCCTTTTCCTCTTTCCTTCCAAACTCAACTGAGTTCACATTGCTCATCATTCAATATGTACTATATAACATAATGAACTTTTATTAAAATATATTTAATAAAATTCATAATTGCATTTATAATCAAATTCAATTATAAACACCTCTCTCCCGCTTCCACTCCCACCCAATCTACTATTATAGTATACCATTGTGTCTTTCTACTTTCTTTTATAATAATTTTCTATGCATAAATATTTCCCTAAAGAGGGCCCATTGGGCGTATATCTAAATAAACAAATAAATATTTGCGCAATTCTTATCTCCCCATTTAAAAAAAAACAGCCTTTATCTTTAAATAATTAGGTTTTTTCACGTATGTGTCTTAATATGATACATCGTTTTTTAGTACAAATTTTTGACCAACTCTTCTTTTGACTAGTCTGTTTTTTGGTTTGATGGAAGATATCGCTTTTAGCTATAGTTCCGCCAAAGTACTTATTCTTCGTACTTGAAGGTTGAAATAAATAAATTATGTCTATTGATGAATTAAATTAAATAAAACGATATGAAAATATTTTTTTCCAAAGTTGCTTATTATTCCCGTGTAATTTGAAACGTGTCATAAGAAATTGAAATATGATCAATGTTTATAGGAACAGGGGGAGACTTTATGAAAAGATTACCAAATTAGTCCACAACGCTTGAAAATCGCCCCAAACTCCAACCACTGATCAAACAGACGAGGCACCGGTTTAATTAACTCCATACACTTATCGGCGAAAATGTTCGTTTGTATTTCATCACAATGACAGTTTACTCTATACATTTTTGAGCTCACAGCTTTTGGATTTGCTTAAAATGTACCGTGTACTATTACATGCATAGCATCCGGAAAGGAAGCTCAGATGTGGAGGCCCGGAGGTAATATTAAATTGTAAAGTGTGGCTTGCGAAAGACAAATAAAGAACTGGAAATGAGCTTGCCAGATTGTCCATACAACTGCATTAAGACCACAGTCAATATTATATAGGTACACGTGACTTATATTTACTCGTAACCTAAAATCGGGTAGAATTATTTGTTTAAAAAAACAAATTATCAATATACAAAACAATCAATTTTAAGAATAAATAAATTTTATTGTAAACTTTTTTTATTCTCTTATCTCTTATGTTCTGGACTAGTAGCTAAAACGTACGACTGATTATATTACCTTTTTAAAACTAGTTTACTTTTAACTTTCTAAAAAAGTTCGATTTCTTTCTATTTTTTTCTTAATTCTATACTTTGTATTTATGAATTAGTTAGAATATAATAAATTAATAATTTTTTCGATAAATCGGTAATGCGCATCGGTAATTTATTTATTTACAGTTCCATGAACCTTTTACATAATAAAACCAGTGGAAAAAAATAGCATAATATGAATAAAGAACAAAAACATCGAAAAAAGTATAGATTAAACAGTATTTATAAAAAATAAAAATATTACATCTGTAACAAACATAAATATTTACCTACATAAAAGAAAGGTAAATTAAATAAAATAGCAGTTTTAAAAAAGAGATAGGGAATATTTTTTTTTTAGAAATGCTTTAAAAGGAAAGTTAAAAAGTTTTCACCATGGTATATATAAATATTAAAACTAAACAATAATACATTTTATAAATAATTAAAACACGTAGGTACGTAATACGTACACATTTAATATGCGGTTTGCTTCAATATCAAGTAAAGTAAATTAAACAAATCCCCAAAACAATCTGACGAGTCACCTTTTGTATTCCGTAAATAATTATTGAAATATTTTATTGATGTATTTAGTCTTTTTTTACATTTCTTTGTAAAATTGAATTCTATCAATTAAATTGTGTGATTAAAGTATCTATTATTATATAAAACAAAGCGTTATTATATGTGTCTAAGCGGTATCGACCTGAATAAAGGCCTAAAGCGCTCGGGTCGTCAAAAATAAGCGTCACTGAATATGCAAAATGTGAGAAAAATCTCAATGAAAGTCAATACCGCCTAGCGACAGATTCCGAGGGGACTATCCTTCGGTGCAGTAAATCCGGAAACACCCACTTGGAGAGTACTAAAGAAAGAAAGAAAGCAATTTAAAGGTAATGATCGAGAAAAAATATTTAATAGTGGTCTATTTTAAGAAACAGGGGTGCTTAAATGAAAATCCTTAGAACTCTTCGCAGTTCGATTGAGTCTACTAGCTCCCGCGTAAAAAGGGGAGTAAAAGAGAGATTTTAAATACATTTAAAAAGGTTGTATTTAAGGTTGGTATATTGATTTACTAGCCCAAGTATATATCCGACGTTGCGCGGGTATTTTTTTAATCGGTAAACTGAAGGGTTTGTCCCAAGTTTGGTCTGGAGTCCATCTACGATCAACATTTTAACTAACAAGAAAGAATAAAACACACATAACATGTGTCAAATCAAGTTAATAATCAAAATGACATGTAAATCGGTTATGTTTCAAAGTATACAAAATGTTAACAATTAAAGGGAACAATTGTTCCAATACATGAAGGTGCTGGATATGAGACACCTGTACCTAAAAGAAGAACTTACACACTTCTGGTCAAACAATAAGGAGAGATCTCAGGAAAATGTTCGTACGAGGTTTTCCCAGAGCACGAATTATGTCATACCTAAAACCCGTACGACTTTTGCTCAAAGACATCTCTCCTTTATCGCACCATCAATATTTTGGAAGAGCGTATTAAACTCTCAAGGAAAAAAAACATTTTTAAGAGAGGAGTTAAGAACTGGATTTTCCTTAGTGGGAGGGATTTGAGTGGGAAACTCCTTGATGATTTTCCGATTGTTTGAGTTTACTATTTACCATATTGATGTGCCATTTATTTTGTTTAAAAAAAAAAAAAATTGTTATGTTTCTGATCCTATATAATATCTGATCCCACATAACTTATGTGTCTGTGTTAACTAATTGCTCGTCCCAACTCAACACATGACTTTTAGTCCCATGGAGTTGGGACCTATGTCTCAAGTAATTTGTATTGAACAACCTATAAGTAAATAAATAAATACATATAAGGTTTTGAATTGAATTGACCAAGAATACTGAATGAAAATGTGTTCGTGAAGACATAAATACCTACAATATAATTAATCCGTTATAATTCAACTTCAATAAAAAAAATACGGGTGTTTTGAAAGCTTTCTGCAAATAATGAAAGAAATATTTTTTAGTTTTTCAAAATAAAAAAAATAAAAAAAGCTGTAGACAATTATAATGTGACATTTGTGTCACATTGTGTTACAATGCCTGAAAGTATTCTCAATTATTGTCAAAAAAATATGAAATATGTTGAAACAGTCATTGTTTAGCTCGTAAAAATATTTTTTCGATCTTTTAGATATTTCAAATAGGCGTCGCTGTAAGTTTCACGGCGAGTAAATCTTAAATGAACTTTTTAGCAACCAACATCTTCATGTAATTATTATGAGAAAATGTACATTAATTCAATTGAATTGTGTGTACCTGTGTTGTAAAATTATTTAACTTCGCTGTTTATTTTGGATATTATAAGCACTGAAATGGTTCGTAACAGAACTGTCACATGATGCTATAAAGCCGTGTTTCCCAGCCTTCTTTATGCCCTGCCCCACCGTATTCTTTTTAAAAGTCAGATGCCCCACCGGCATCTTTTTTAATTAAACAGCAGGTAAATTTTCAAACCATATTGTAATATGTTTGTAAACCCCAAATGAAATTAAATAAAACCTTTTCTAATACATTTATTATAACTGAAATTATTACAAAACACATATTGAAAATGTAATTAAGTAGAATAAAATAAAAATGAAAACAATAATAAAACACAAGTGACAATTAGGATATAGAGATTTTGGGTATTATTTATGTTTTCTCTGGATATTCATTGTTTACCTTTAAGACTGAAAAAGCACACATTATGATAAAACTGTAAATACTTTTAAATATCATTATAAAATACACAATTTACTGCCTTAGAACGGGGAAGCTATCCCTAGTTAGGCAGTTTAGATGAACCAACAGCAAAAAAAAAAAATATGTATGCTTACTTTTACTACTGAATTAATTTGTTATATAAATAATTACTTGTATATTGCTGTAATAAATATGTAAAATAATAAAAATAAAAAAAAATTACAGTACAAACACACATATCTTGATACCAAATTCATGATTAAATTCAGTTACGCTTGCTACAAAGAAATTTGATGCCCGGATCTAACTTAGTTCATTTCAGTCTTAGGTCCCCTTTGTACCTCTATTAGTTATATCCAATCGATTTCGTTTTTTAATGAGTAAAAAATGGCGCTAAAACCCCACCAAATAAGATGAGGGAAAGGGTAATAATAATTTTCTGTCATGCAAAGTAATATTAGGATATTTTGTGTTAGTTTCTTCGCAAATCCTTGCCATTATTCCTACATCCTGCACAGTTTCTGTGTTTTTAGATCATTATTGAAATTGTAACGAGTTTCATTCTATTTTAAGTACAATTTGGCGTACATTTCAATTTTGTACATCTCAGGCATTTTTTTGTATGACCGATGAGTATTCCCTTTTATATGCGGAATGCCGACGTGTCCATCTCTGAAGCGTGGTGCCCCACCTCTGAGGCGTTATGACCCACCGGTGGGGCGTACGGCCTCACCTTAGAAAACACTGCTATAAAGGGTTAAAATAAATTAAGCGATAAAATGTTTGGTTCAATGTTTTTATATCTTAGGTTTGATAATCCTTGCATATTGTGAAAAATTCATCTAACCAAGCCACGTGATTTGATTGTGAATTTTTATTTGTTCCCAGAAACGTCATACGCACAATTTCATGAAATACTCCGGAGTGACTTACATTTTTTTAAGTATTAAGTTTAAAAGTAGATTTTGTATTAAAAAAATAATTATCAATTAATACATGACGCGCAATCGATCGCCAAAATAACGCCGAATATTATACATAACACATTTTTTTTGTGAAAGGCAGATTATATTCGTTTCTGGGCAAATATTTTTTAGACACGTTTCACCGATTCCCCATTTCACGCAATTTTCCATCCAGCAACCGAACCGCGTACTCGACCTTCCGTAAAGAAAATGTGCCAGGTATAATTTGACAAAGACAGATAGGGCTATGTGTAAAAGTTAGTTTGCCCCAAGATGTTTTCTTTCAAAAGTAATATTGTTTTTATTGAAATTCATTCTCAATCGCACATTTTTAGACATTTTCAATATTTTTAAATCTAACATCAGTAAAACATGACGTTTATACCAGGCTTGGCTTCAGATAAATAGTGAAAACACTCCTTCTACATACCCGAAAACCATTTGAAAGACCGTGGGTGTTCTTATCGGTTTCCCTCATACTAAAAAAAACCTTTTTTATGTCAATCAACGAGTTCCACGTTAAAATTTTTAATTCAATTTATTTCTACTGCTTTCATTGCCTCTTTCACTGCGAGTTTGGCAATTATTTGGAGGGCTTCTGTCGGATATTGTCATTCTTCTTCATAATCCAATTTGCAATTACATTAATAGTAGCAAAAGTTGTGTTTACTTGTTTACTTTTATTTTATTTTATTAACAAAAACAGCAAATCTGCCTTTTACAAAAAATTATAATACTAACATATATGGCTTAATATATATATATATATATATATATATATTTTAAATATAAATTTCCTTATCCCAAGATTTATAAAAAAAAAATAACCTAAAAATTATACAGCATATTCAGTAGAAAGTTTAAATAATAAAACATTCTACAGTAATACAACAAGAAAATCATAAGTAATGTTTCATACAGCTGGGCAAAGTGAACAAAAAACTGTACATATTATGAAATGCATGAATAAATAAATATAATTACCATTCACCATTTTATGCTTTTAATAATTTAAGAGTTAACGCATTACTTGTATTATTGTAAGAATGAAGCGGTACTCAATTATAATAAAATATGATTTTCTCGACACTGAATTTAAACATTGATAACATATTTAAAAAATAGGTTTAGTTGTATTAACAAGCATGCTATAACCGCATATGAATATCCGTTTATCCATCACTTTGTCAGTTATGAAAGGATTTTAATCTTTTCAAAGCAACTTCAAAAGTTTTACGGAGAAAAATAATTTCCTAGAAAAGTCACGTTTAATTAATCAGAGTAGTTTCAAGTGACGTCATATTACTTATGGTTACCTACGCAGATAGTGATACTGTGTGATGTAATTACATATATATATATATTACAGGTTATAATTTGTAACATTAGTACAGTCCCCAGTGAAAATAAAAGACCCTGATTCTATGTTATAAAACCACTCATTGGGTATTGAAAATTTATCCTTACTCTGTAAAATATCCCCTTAAGACCAATAACGGTGGCGATTAGAAACTAATTTTGGGTAAATTGTATGAATTTACAATTTGTACATATTGTAACAATACAATTTATGACGCTAAGATACTTTCAAATTTTAAATATAAATATATTTGTAATATAAACATAGTTGTTTTTATAGCGCAATGATTTAATTTGAATTTTCTATTCGACTTTTCGTGTTTTAGCTCATCAAGCAGTTTATTAAATTCGGAAGGGCCAATATTTTCCAAAGACCTTCTGCCGAACTTCGTTGAGCGAAACTTAGCCACATGAAGATTCCCTGAGTAACGCGTATTGTAATTGTGAATATCATGACCAAATGTGGATTTTAAATTTGTGTGCGCAAAAGAGTTTATGATATTCAAATAGTATTGGTTATGTCATGCAGTGGCATCACCTTGAAATGGAGTGTTTTTGTCTGTCGGTAGATATCCTTGACATGGGAATCCCATTTCAGTCCAAGAATGTTTCTCAGAGCTCTGTTCTGAAAAACTTGTTTTTTCCGAGATCTGATTTTTGCTGGCAAAACCCCATATACATGATAGATAAGACAGGTGGGAATGTATCATAGCGTAGTAGACGGCAAATAAAACGGAATGAGGAAGCAAGCCACGAAGTCTATGTAATACGCTAAGGGTGCTATTTTTTATTTTATATGTTCAAATTGGTAGCTCCTTGAATGTTTGGAGTCAATAAATAGTCCCAAGTATTAAGTAACATTGGTCTTTTCAATATAGCCAGTTCCGAGGGAAATATTGATATTTAAGTCTTGTTTGTTCCCAAAAATCATATGCGATGTTTTTTTAACATTCAGACTTAATTTATTTAATCTCATCCAATCAGCTAGACTGATTTTAGTTTCGTCAAAATTATATTTCATGTAAATTGCTTTGAAAATATGAATTCTATGGACAGGAAATAATAAATATCTTAACAGCGTACGTATTTTTTTATGTTTTTTTTTTAGCACAACCTTTATTAGCATAAATAAACAATACATTCAGTAAAAAAATGGAACACTTAAGGTTGAACTTGCCCAAAAAGAATATGGCTCTTGTGTTTGGCAAGTTTACAAAATAACATAAAAAATAAACAAAAAATGCAAAACAAAATAGTAAAAAAAATAATAAATTAAACAATTTTTAAAAATTGAGAAAATATAACACTAAAAAAAGTTCAATAAAAACACAAATTTATAAATTGATGTACACAGGCATATATAAAACATACATCTTTATTTTCAAAATACAGATAATGTTAATTATGTCAAGAAACTTTTCTTTAATTTATCCTTAAATTTTCCGTAATTTATTTCTTGACGTAGATTTTGTGGTAAATTATTGAAAAGCTTCCGTCCTATATAAGTAAATACTTTTTATTAATTTCTTATTATTTTATTTCTTAGTAACTATTTTTTCTATAATAGTGGTGGTGTTGTGACTATATAAGACTATCGTTTTACCCAATCCGGATTCGATCTTGGTGAAATCGCAATAATTTAATGATTTTCACGGAGCTCAAAATCAAATGCCATAAAGTCACTACCGTGATTGGGTCTTCTGGTCTGTTGTGATGCCAAAAAACGTATAACTGCGTGAGATCGCGGATGATGTATGAGTATAAAAAAGGACGAGCTTAATCACGAATTTCCTTTCTAGCATACGTAAAGTGGTGCTCGCCTTTCTTTCGATTTCGGCTTAACGAACGCTCTTCGCCTTTGCGGTGTTCGAGTGCCTCTTCAAGCATTCGCTGAACGACGCCGACGCTACTCCGTCACGGCGCCAGCGTCTTGGCGCTAACGGATAACAATTCATAACGAAACACACAAAGAGCTTTTACTCAAAACGAATAGACGCGGGCGTTGGCATCGCAGTGACATAAAACTACTAATTATTGTGATAGGGAAATATCGCGTTTTTAAAAAACATTTTTAAAGTTATAAAGGTCTATGAAATACTGTTTCGTTTCTATCATGGAGACATGAAGAACAAAGGAACGCAGCCCATAAAGAGACCACAGGGCATGGTAACGTCAGTCAGCCCAACCGAGTCAGCTCAACGCAGTCACTTAGTTCGAGCGATAGTGACAGAATGATATGGCGTTCGATAGAGGCACTATATGGCGAACCCAACATTGCAAAATTCATAAAAATAAGAAGTTTACAATGGTTGGGCCGTGTACACAAAATGAACGATAATCGCACCCCAAAAACGATTCTATATACCACTCCGGAAGACAGACGAAGCAGAGGCAGGCCAAAATTAAGATGGCTGGATAATGTGGAAAGTGACATTACAGCAATAGAGAAATGTCATGTTTTTTTTTACATTTTCAAAGTAATAAAGGTCTATGAAATACTGTCCTGTAAAAAAAATATTTTTTGCCTATTATTAGTAGCATAAAAAACACTTTAAAATTTGTAATTTTTAATTCCTTGAAAAACTGTCATTCCATTGGCCACGCCCCTAATACGTCACGATTCATGTTTATTTGTTCTTGTCCATTGAAATTTGTTCAGGACAATATCATGAATCTTGACGTCACAACAACCAAGGCCAAAACACGTCGCGTTTTTCTAGCAACGTATTTTTATCAAATTTATTTTTTACATTTATGTATGAAAACATTTCTCCACACTATCCATATTGATTTTGAAAATATAATTAATTATTCAATCCATTTCATATATTTTAATTGGCATTCGTAGTATGTGATATTTCCCTATCTTAGGTATCCATTATGAAATTTAAAAAAAAAACTTGATGTAGAGGCGTTTCTATTAATACTGTAATTGCAATCACTGCATTTTTTAAAGGAAAAATATATCATTATACATTTCACGTTATAAAAGCCCGTAATTACTATCATTGAATGTGTAAAAAAAGGTTAAATTATTTCATTTATAACTTTGTATCTTTAAATAATACAAACATACCAGACAAAGGGGGAAAAAATGGCATTTATTCAAATTTATCAACAACATTTTTTTTTGTATTACATAACAAAATAATTATGAATATTAACATATTTCAACAGAGATAAAGAACATTTAAGAGAAGGTAATATAGAAGTCCAGGCATCTACAGGGCTTATGACCTGTCAATGGCTGGTTTAAGTGGCCACTTTACACACTGTGTAACATTCACCATTCTGCCTATATTCGCTTAAATGTTCTTCATCTCTGTTGTAATATGTTAATATAAACAGCTCCTCAGAGAGTTGAATCCAGTCCTTGTCTACAAAAATTTGGACAAACTCAAAATATAGGTGCGAAGGTTTTCACGGTCACTGTTATCAATATTATGTATCTTTTTTGGGTGATACCGTGTATGTTGGATTTGATCCGACGTTTCGGCTACCATTGCACAGTTTTCCCTGAAGATGGCTCCTGCAGTGGTAGCCGAAACGTCGGATCAAATCCAACATACACGGTAGCACCCAAAAAAGATACATAATATTGAAACTCAAAATATTGTTGAACTATGAATATATTAAATAATTAAAAGTAAACATGTTTTGTTTGTAGCTGTACATTTTGCCAAGTAACAATAAACTCTTGCAACGAATTCTCATCCGAAGAATCCAATAAATGGAAACCATAGAAATATTTCAAATCAATTAAAAAAAACATGTTCTTGATATTTTTTTTATAAAAAATATACTGTTATTGAAAATTTATATTAGTTCTTTAGATGTTATGAACTAACTTAATAATGCACAATGAAAAACTAAACAATATATAACATTCAGTATTTTGTCTACAAACATTTGGACAAACTCAAATATTGTAATGAAACCAACCGATACAAGAAGTTTAAAAATTGGAAAATTGTTTTCAGGCGTTGCCAAGTATGTGAAATAATTCAGTCAGATGAATCTCTTCACAACAATAAAGGTTTCAGCTCTTTAACTTCACTAAAATCAACAAATGGAAGAATTAAAGAAATATGGATGTTCAAACATAAGTAAAATGGTGAATGTTGAACAGTGTGTAAAGTGGCTACTCAAACCAGCCACTGACACGTCATAAGCCCTGTAAATGCCTAGACTTCTATATTCCCTTCTTTAAAGTGTTCTTCATCCCTGTTGTATTTTGTTAATTATTTATTTTGTAAAAATAAATATTGTTTTTTTTATAATTCACCCGAATATTTAAATTTCGGTGGCCATTTTCAACAAGTTTTAAATAATTCACTATGAGAATATAGTCAAAAAAAAAAAAAAAATGGATGTTCAAACATAGGCATAATGGGGAATGTTACACAGTGTGTAAAGTGGCCACTTAAACCAGCTAATGACAGGTCATAAGCCCTGTAAATGCCTAGACTTCCATATTCTCTTCTTTAAGGTATTCTCCGTCCCTGTTGTAATTTGTTAATCTTAATGACACCCGAGGGGGTTCATTCCAGTCTTTTGTCTGCAAACATTTGGACAAACTCAAATATTATTATTTTTTTTCTTAAAAAAAAGAGAAATACTTCAGTTCTTATTATTTACTCAAATATTTAAATTTTCAGACCATTTACTAAAAGTCGTACGATTCGAACCTAGGACCTTTGGTCCGTGAGTCCACAATACTGCCACGGGACCACAACCCACTATCGTAATTAACACATGCATTGCAAAAAAAAATCTTAAGATGGTGCGTTATACTTACGAATAAAAGTACCCGTCGATAGACGTCTATAATATATGCAGATTCGTACTACATATTTATAAAAGCACACGCGAGTGGTATCATTTAACATGGCACGTTGTGTTTCCCTCGATAAATTATTACTAGAGATCTTTGACCGGATTTCTACCATTAACTCATTCCTTTTCTACAATACTAACTAGAATCTCGAGGGTGCATTTTCGCTAAAACACCATTCGTATTAGACGTTTTATAAATTACTCACTAGGGATTAAATTTAAATGGAAAAGGGATAAGCTTTCCACATATCACTTGTTTTCAGAGAACGCTAAGGTGAAGAAATACATCATTTCTAGTTTTCTGACTGTTTTTTTAAACTAAAACGGAAAAGTAGCAAAGGGATGAAATTTGCGCAAAACTTGAATTTATTACTCGACAGGGATAAAAAGAACAAAAAATATTTTTTAGTTTCAGAAGTATGACATTGATAATGTTATATTGAAAAGAGACCAATGATATCTACGTGAATTGAATTAAAGTAAACCTTTATACATATATAATATCCCTCTTTAAATTAAAAAGATCAGAATTAATACATCGTAATTAATATAATATCTTTCACAATAGTATCACTTAATGCTGTACAGTGTGTTCGAATGTTTAGTGAACCAAGTAAACTTTAAAATTTCGTTTGTGTTAGTCGGCACACTAGAATATTTTATTTGAAAAAGTTCTATCACTCACACATAAGCAAATGTTTATTAAACATTTGAAAGATTGTACATATTTTTAAAGAAATATTTACATATTAAACTATGCTACATATTAATATATAAGTAATCATAAAAATCACTGGTAATGGTAATTTTTTTACATAAAATTAAAAATGCTATAGGCTAATTCAAAATATTGTATTTTAAAGAGAATTTTCAGTTTTTATTTAAACGGGTACTAGATATACACTATACACATAAAAAAAGATTTAATTTTTTAACATATACGCAATAATATAATTTTAAATTATTTGATTATTCCAGAAAGTCGAGGTTTCTATTTAGATAAGCACAATTAATATGGTGTTTGTATTTGATTTATGTAAAATATGTAATAATTTTGTAAAATATACGAACACGACTTAAACATAAAATATTTGTTAGGTTTTAAGCAAAATAACAGAACAAAGACGTTTTGTGTGGTTTTGAACCGGGATAAAATAAACGACCAAGAAATTTATTGTAGGTAAACGGTTTCTGAACTTGTCTGTTTGGTGTTTTCGAGCACCTCAACACTTTAATTTACTTATAAACATGGCGTGAATATTTCCATAAACATTTGCAATAATGGACCTTGATCTACAGAGAATCGAAATAGAATCACTGCCATTAAATATGATTTATTCAAAATATTTACAAATACCAAGCACAGTCCCGGCAAAGATAAAAACTGGGATACCGGATGTATGAAATTATTGGGTTGCAATAATATCGAGTGCTTTATTCAAATGTTACATTTAATAAGAGAGTATTATTGTTTGCGAGTACATACGATGATTCAGTTAGCGCTGGGCTTGGTACTTAAATCGGTCTAATTTTCGGTAAATAAAAAACACATTTTACTGTGCACATGGTGCTATCACGTTATATTCTACGTAAATAATTGACGCCTGGAACACCATTTTGGCAAATGTTTTGGTAATGTCGCGTTGCGCAATGTTCTTGCTGGGAAAAAGACAAAAATTTTAAAAATCGATACGTAGAGTGTACATTTTTAAATATAATATTTACAATGTATGTAATGCTAGGGTTTCCTAGGACAGCGGTGCCCGTATCTTAACGGCCGTAGTGAACGGTGATGCGGTGGACAGTCGTCGTAACGGTGACCAGAAAGTGGTTTCCTCGAAAATTGGTGTTGATAACATCGTTAAAAAATAAAACCACTGTCTAGTCACCGTTACGACGGCTGTTCACCGCATCACCGTTCACTACGGCCGTTAAGATACGGTCACCGCTGTCCTAGGAAACCCTAGCTTAACACATTGAAGGTAAATAGATAAAGAAGGATATCAGTATGTCAAAAATACTTTTTGCTACTTATAATTTATCAATTAGAATTTTGATTTCATTAAAAAGTCATGAACTTAGTGGTTCATATCAAAATGTATAATAATTTAATTAATGAGTGAACTCTGTCTTACGGCGGAACTAAATATTGGTTCTGAAATATCAGACGAGTATTTTGGAATCATAAAGCAGCCTTTTATCGTACAATTTTGCTCCACAGGCACAGTGGTATGTTAATACGGGGCAAATAAACAAGGAAACACGTTGCACGGTAGAACAGAAACGTGGGTATTGTTTGTGGTTTACATCCGATAGAAGAGAAACGGAAACTTGACTGTCTTTCTGCTACCACACGCGATCTACACTACACCCACTACACTACACCCACTACACTACAGGACAGGAGGCACTTCAACTACCGACCGTACCGACATTTGTGTACGGATGGGTTGCCAACTATTTCAACGATAATACCGGGACATGTGGCCCAAAAAAACATTATAAAATGCTAGGGAATACCCTTATCTGCACGTTATCTTGCTTACAACACTGCATTGTTTGACAAGTTGCAGCATATCACTATATAAATGCAAAAAATAGACGTATTTAAACATTTAAGTTATGTAATTTGTTAATATTAAATATTGATTAACATCCTGATATGAGACAACTGTACCTAAAAGAAGCACTTACACACATCTGGTCAAACAATAAAGAGAAGTCTCAGCAGAATGTCCGTACGAGGTTTTCCCAGAGCATTAATTATGTCATACCCATAACCCGTACGACTTTTGCTCACAGACATTTCTCATTTATAGCACTGAGAGTGTTCAATATTTTGGAAGAACGTATTAAGCTCTCAAGGACAAAAAATATTTTCAAGAAAAGAGTTAAGGACTGGATTTTCCTTAGTGGAAGGGATTTGAGTGGGAAACTCCTTGATGATTTTCCAAATGCTTGAGTTGACTGTTTTCCATATTGATGTGCCATATACATGTTTTAAAAAATATTTTTTATAATTATTTTTTATGTTTCTAATCCTATATTTGTGGTGATATACTCATGTGTCTGTGTCATATAATTGCTCGTCCCATCTCAACACCGTTTAGTCCAATGGAGTTGGGACTTATTGTCTCAAATAATGTACAATAATCTTATGTATGTAAATAAATAAATAAATCGTTGTCTTTTCATTAATGCAGGACTGTGATGTAACAAACCAAGAGAAAAAAATTGTACTGGCATTGAGGAAAGTAGGAATAAGAAAAAAATGTCGAAATCATTCAAACAGAACGTAAATTCTGTACTGGAAAGTTCTAGTAAATGAGTTTTAAAAAAAAATCGGAAAAATTTCTAGTGCCAAAAAATTACATCTAATAATGGGAATAAACCTTTTGCATAGTCAGCAAAGTAAATAAAAATATGATTAACAAGACCTCTTAAATAGTAGCTTCATTTTCGGCACAGTTCCGACCGATTCCTAACTTGGAACGAGGTTTGTACCTTAGTTAGCCAGAATGTAATACGAGAAAAATAATATTAAATGCAAGAAAAATAAATGAAATTCGGGACGTTTGAGTAAAATCGGAGCTATTCCGGCCAATCTGGGACAGTCCCGGCCGATTCGGGACGACCGGCAACCCTAAACCAGACACGTTGTCCTGCCTCTGTCCCCCGCCTTTGTAGCTGTAGAGTGGAGTATGCAATGTAGAGATTCTATAACTGAAGGAGCGGCCACTCGGCGCGTTGTTTGGACAACTTCACATTACCCATTGTCTACACGTATTAGGGAGCAAATGGAGACGCGCTGTTTGTTTCAATGAGAACTTTACTACTCTGTTCTTACTCTATTACTCGTATATAACAAGCTCGTGGAACTTACACATCATAAAATTTCATAAATATGTATTTGTAATGCACGAAGTACGAACATGGTAAAAACGAAACGTCTATTATTTTTTGTGAGTAGAATGTAACTCGTTACGAGCTACTAAAATAATAAAGGTATTTACGGTTATAACGACGTAATTAAAAAAGATGCATTTAAAATGTCTCACAATAAAACCGAGAAGAAAAAACGACATGAAAACTCAATTTTCAAAAGATATTACCATATTTTCCCAGTTAAAACAAAAACATTAGATTTCCGCTTTTTGTGTTTATCTGATTACACATAATCGCATTTCCAATATGCTTACATTTAAAAAATATATTAGTATTAGTAAAAACTCAACACAAGGCTTATAGTCCTACAAGTTGAAGTTGGCACACGCGATACTATTAATCATCATCATTCCCTTTCCGCATCTAATGGGGCATAGGGCACTGTGTTGTTACACCAATCGCAGCGTATTTTGATCATTTTTGCTACACGAAGGTAAGATTCAGGTACCAGTCCAGGGACTATGAAGCATTCTAGTGTAAAAACACCCTTTTAAATAAGTATTTCATATCAACCATGTCGGGAATCGAACCCGAGACCTCTCGCATGGTAGGCAAACGTACTGACCACTACACTATGAGGCCGACAATGGCGAGGCGATATTATAATTGAAAGTTATTATTTTATTTGTAATAAAAGAAATTAAAAAGTTTTCACGTATGCATGAGGTCGGGCGTTGAATTGTCCATTAAGTGGATCTGAAATATGTATTCATTTGAAATACGATTGCTTCTTTATCTTTTTCACGTGTCATGCCAGGTCCCCGTGACGTTGACGACCACATGGAAGAAAGCTTCCTTGTCCTGAGCAGCGCGAAATAGCCCCTCCTCAGTTCTAATCCTTGTTCATTCTCGGATGTTTCGAAGCCTGGAAGGTTGTTTTCTAGATCTCTTATGTTCTTAGATCTTCCCATTCATGACAAGCTGAAGTATGATATACTTATCACCTTTCAACGCATAGCCAAAATTCGAAATCTTATGTGAATAACATAGCATTATATTAATTGAATTGGTTCTACGTAATTTCATTGTTGGTTATTGTTGCCGACACGGCCGCTAGGCTAACGAAAAATTCGCCGATCCGACTACTGCTCCAGTTCCCGGTTCCGAGAACCGTGACGGGGCGTCGCTAGCAACGGCAGGACCCTGTGATCCGTCGTGAGACAAACAAATATACTTAATAAAATATCATAAAGTTACGAATTTAAATAGCAATTAAACTCTAATTGGATTACATCCCAAATTAATTATCTTTTAAAAATAAATCATAATGGCTATAAAAAAAACAAAAATAAATATTAAATAGTGTACGACACAGTTATCAAATCGGTCCAAGATGATTTGCATTCTAATATTAAATAGATTCACGGGCATCTGACTATAAGACGATCATTTTGGTATAGAGTTGAATTTGTTGTGGCAAGTGCTCTTTGCACCACATTTGAGGATTTAAGTCTCCTTCGCGGTGCCCATATGCTTTGTAATCGGGTAGATTTATAGAAGGAACACTCTGTAATCTGGTAGCCTTGGCATATTTATGAAGAGAAAAGATAATCTAGAAGTACATAAAGAGGGAAGCGAATTCTTTACGAATAATGGTAAAAAACAATATTATTCTAACTTAATAATCGCTTATTTCCTAAGTTTAATTGAAAAAGTATTCATGAAAATGAAACGGAAGAATTTAATATTATTTCCAAAAATATAATACCTAGATATTAAAAAGAAAAAAAAATAGGAAAACATCGAAATAAGTAATTTGTATTAAGTTAGTAAAACTTCGAAAGAACCATAAAATAAATCATTGTATTAAAAAGCTTTCAAGATGAAATATTTCATTATTTGTGGAACTGGGTCTGTTTCTTTAGAAAAATATTCTAAAAAAATACCCCCATGTCGTAATATTTTATGCGCTATGATGATTCATAATCCAAAACGAAGCCAAATGGCAATATTATCTGCCATCACGAGTGAATTGTTTTTCCGGCGCCATATTGCACACGATAAATGGGACATTGTTGACAGTCGGAAAGAATTGTGCGAGTGAAGTGGATTTCGCCGAGATCAAATAGAAATAAATAAAATAAACCTCAATGCTGATAAACCGAATGCAATTATTTATCCGAAAATTCGCAGGGAATATTTGATATCAGTTTATTGATAATAAATGCAGAAAAAACTTTAAATAAAAAAAAAACATATATTTTTTTATTATTTTTAGTTTTCCCAAATATTCGTTGTCTAATACTGGAATGAAACCATCTTAGGGTTTTAATATCAAAATTAATAATCTTGTCATAAATTCTGCGGATAAAATAAAGTACCTCGGAGTGTATGTAATTTTAATTGGAAAACACATTCGAAATATGAAAAAATATATATTTATAGGAAGATTAAGAATAAATCGAAGCTTTCGAGATGTGGTGTTGGCGGCGAGTGCTGCGGATTCCGTGGACGGCCAGACGTACGAATGCACCTATTCTTCAGGAACTGGACATAGGAGAAAGACTGATATCCATGTGCGAGAAAAGAATCCTGCAGTTCTTTGGGCATATTTCCAGGGGAGACTCTGATAGTTTGGAGAAAACTATTCTCCTGGGAAGTGTCGAAGGGACAAGGTCGCGTGGACGTCAACCGACAAGATGGAGAGGCACAGTCACTTAGTTATCAGAATCATCACTGACGAATGCCTATAGAAGAGCACAATACCGTTCCAGATGGCGGGAGACTGTCTACAGACGAGCCATGCCTGGAGCCAGGCGTAATCACCATACTCAGACATGAGGCATGGATTGAAGAGTTAATTCTTATATACAAAACAATCATATGTCCACACATTAATTACTGTTTTTCTATTTTTTTTATCTGTAAGGGAAATTAAAAATATACAAATTCTTCAAAATAAGGCGTTGAGGATTATGCCCAAAAGAAATATAAGAGTAGATTCTAAAGTAAAAAGAATGCTAAAAAATATATCTTGCTCATTGTAAAGCAAAAAATAAAATATAATGTAGCAATTTTTAAGGGGAAAAATAAAATAACAAAATAATTAAGGGGAAACATAAAATAAAAATAAATTTTAACCAACAATGTCATACATGTGAAACGAGGGATAAAAGAGATAATATAACCAATAAGAAGAAAAAATGAGTCTCATAACTCATTGTACAAGGGATTTAATCTAATTTAATTTAATATCCAATGAATTATCTGAAGAAATAAAATAAACAGAAAGCGTTGAAATATTTCAAATTAATTTGAAAAAATATGTTGTAAATAGTTTATATTAGTTCTTAAGATGTTATGCACTAGCTTAATAAAACATACATAAATAAAAATCTAAAGAGTCCGATATCTCATAAATATTCAAATGCAGGCGATATTTGTTATGTTCAGAGTATAAAGTGATCACTTAAATTAGCTGTCTTTTGTGTTCTATTGTTTGCCAAAAAATTCTTTCAGATACAGAAAATCAAGATTTTTGTTTCCTTCTCAAAAAATATACACATCTGTTGAAATGTCCATCAATAATTTTATGAGAAATCTTTCAAAGCATCATTAAGTAATTTTTTTTTTTTTATCTAGAGTGAGTATAAACATAAGCAATAACTACATATTTGGAAAATGGATTTCATATCTAAGCTAATAATATTATGCCTCCATATTTTTAAGTGTCCGTAAAATGAATTATCGGTGTTTTTGGATAGGTACTGCATAAGATTTTAATGCGTTCGCTAAACATACTGAGCTGATGTATGTATGCGAATACGATATTCATAGAAAGAAAAATGAAAAAAAATGTTTATTGATCCGGTGGATAATATGAGATTTAATAAAATGATCGATTTTTAATATTTTACTAAACTACATACATTCGTTTTGGCACAGAAACGGGAAAACGTTATTAATACTCAGTATAAAATGAGATTAAAATAATTAAGCGTCGGTTTACTTCTAAGATATGTGGGTTTATTATAAATACTAGATATTCCAACTTCCAATTACTCGATTATCAACTACTTTCAAACGTACAATTTTATCCAACTGAAAGTTTTGTGAGAATCTGAATTAGAACTATGCAGATACTTACCTGCCTAGAGTTAAATGGCCGAGTTGATAGACATTAAACTGTTCATAATTAATATTTTTTTGGGATGATTCTGGATAATTCATGTAATATCGCCATCTTTAATAATTTAATTTAACCACCGATAGTAAATTATTTTAGCAGATAAGTTAAATAGCTGATAATACAAAATAATACGTAGGTATATAGAGTATGAGGAAAAGTAAAAATAATTGTCAAGACATAAAATATTACGTCTGCTACCAATGACAAAAGCAAGGACAGAGACATTACAGTTTTTGGCACCTAAACTTTTTAATTTTTTAAGTTTGGAGAAATCGGTAAGCAAAATAAAAAACAATGATTTCAAGCTCTAGTCTATTAATAGAAAGCTAAAAGGACTAAAAAGGAAGCGGAATATTTATCATATTATGTCAGAGTATTTATCATATTATGTCAGAGACAGCTTGGCAATAAAATCGTGTTTATTGATTTTAGTTTGTTGATTTTAAGCGTGTTGTTGATTTGAATTTATTAGTTTGTTGAGTTTAATTTAATAATTGTTGAATTGTACTATACAATTTTAATTTATTGACGTTTATAAGAGATTAAATAAATCCTGTGTAAATAATATACTAAACTAAACTAATTTTTATCCTATTTAGAAAATTAAAATTGTAATTGATGTAAAAGTATGTAAAAAAATAATAATACACTTAACACCAGAATGCGCGTGGTGGAGTGGCTACATCCACAAATAAAAATAAACATGTAAAAATGTAATATGTGAATTTTGTAAACTTGGTATTTAATATAATTGATTTAAATAATTTACTTACATAATATGACACAGGTATTTTTTTTCTATCAGTTTTTTTTTCTGAAATAGTTATTTAGTAATTTGAATTTAAATACCTAGGTACATGAGATTTTTTTTACCAAATTAAGATAAAACACTAATTAAAATAGAATGCTGTTTTTACTCGGGTTCAAAATTTTTTTTAGTGATAGATTAGTTTTAATAGTTGCAGTTCATTGGGAAGATTATTGGGGTTGATTGGTTGGAAGAAATTTCCATTTAGTAATAAGCCCACAAATGTACAATTAATATTACGTACAAAAAGTTTAATAAATAAACCAATAATTTTATTTTTATTTTT
The DNA here is from genome assembly GCF_059751315.1 of Micrasema longulum. Lineage (NCBI taxonomy): Eukaryota > Metazoa > Arthropoda > Insecta > Trichoptera > Brachycentridae > Micrasema > Micrasema longulum. The sequence continues at coordinate 130,449 of NW_028279309.1, forward strand.
ATTTCTTTAAAAACGAAACTATTTTTACCATGACTTTAGTAGGATTTAGGAGTTTTTATATTATTTTGGTATCTGAGTCATCTCAAATTCGTTTATTTTTTCTTCTTTGTAAGTATAATAGAATTTATTTTGTAAATAGTGTCTACTGTATGAACTTTAAATAATGTGTATAGATTAGATAATTGAAATAAATAAATTAGGCATTGAAAGAGTAGTGCTTTTAAGTATTTGCATGTTGGTATAGTGAGTGTCCTGACGAAGAAACGTTTACGTCTCGAAACCGGTATACTAAAAAAGTAGGTAAAAAGTCGATTATATACTTATATTTACCAACATTAGTTAAATTAGGCATTATTTAAAATGAAAAAACTGCATCTCAATATCTACTTTTAGAAGAATTATAATAATATTTTTTTTGTACTTACTATGCAACGCACTCTTCTACGAATAAATATTTTTTTGTACTTCAGTAGGTAAACTTTTATTTATTTATTTTATTTTAAGTTCACAAACAGTAAAAGATATCACAATATATTTACAAATAAAATTAAAAAAACTTTTCGTACCTCAGCGCATTCCTACGAATATCAATAAAACATTATACCACAGCTACATTATTATTACTATTTTTAATTTTTTTAAAGAAATATTTGCGTTCTTATGATTTATTTAAATATTTTATTTTGGGGGCCATTTTCAACGAGTTGTAAATAACTCACTATTTGACAATGGGATTAAGTTAGCGCAGAGTGGGATCCGAACCACGGACTATTGAGCCGTGAGTCTGAGACACTAGTCACGGGAGCACAACCCAATCTATATGTATATTCTAACACCCTTTTCAATAGAAACATTATCAACCTAGCTTTGGTGGAACAGTAGTTTTAAACAAATAAATTCGTCTTATATATTTTAACCAAACTAAGAAACCAAGGAAAAAATGTAAAAAATACACAATTAATTTAGTGTGAAAATATATATTGAAATGTCTCTAAAATGTACGTAATAAAATTAATCCACCTTTGAAAGAACCATAATATATTATAGCATAATGATGAAATGTCGAGATGTGGTGTTGGAGAAGGCTGATGCGAGTGCCTTGGACAGCCAGAAGGACGAATGCATCGATACTGGAAGAGCTCCATATTATAACTCGTCTATCAGTGGTGAGTTTGAGAAGGATACTGTCTTTCTTTGGACATATTGCTAGACGTGAGCCAGACAATCTAGAAAAGGCAATAATGTCTGGCCGAGTTGAAGGTAGGAGAAGCCGGGGTAGAATCCCATATGGATGAACTGACCAAATAAAGGTGGCTACGGGGCTAAAATTTGATGAGTCAGTACGTCGGGCTGAGGACAGACTGGAGTGTAACAGACTAATTAGAAGTGTTCATGGTGATCACGATCCTCAGCATTGAGGGACCGACTTGGAAGAAGATCAAATGTCGACAATTCGCTATTTAAAGTTTTTTTGTAATTTTGACTCCAACGTTTTACCGCATAGTTATGATAGCATTAAATGTAATCCTGCAACGCTAACATAAGTATCGTTTGTGTAGATACTGGATAGTAAAATTCTATTATCGTAAGGGCAAAAAGCTATCTCCACAGATCAGTCTGAAATGCGATATCCTATGCAGACACATTTCTTACAATTGAATACTAGCGACAGGAACGATATCCCGATTGAACGCCAATAATGCAGACAGCCAAGCAATATGTGCGCAAACGGTCCTTAATATAATATACAAGTGCTAGGTAGCTATATACATTTCACCGACTGTGGCCGGTGCATTCATTACGAAAGCTCTCTGCCGAGCGCTCAAAGCTGCAATTTACCCGGAAATAACAGGTAGCCGAGTACGTAATATGTATGCACAATAACGAACAGGGCGTTAGTGTGTTTGAACTGTTTCGAATCTCATGTGACAGATTTGATGCACATATTATTTACTGTCCATATGCTAAAATCTAGTTTCATCAACACCGTTTAAAACACATTTTGCTACACATAATTATTATACCTAGACAGAGTATCAGTTTATGTTTTGCATGTTGCGCTCGATAAAATTAAATTATTAAAAAAATAATATCGGAAGATGAATATTATTTATTAAAGAACGATTACAATGCTTTTTAATCGGTTTTTATTTAAATACACATATTTTTTTTCATTACTGAAGTTCAATTATACCGATTTTAAGTGTTCGGCCCAAAATAAATTTTACCATTCGGCGAATTTAAAAAAAATATCTGAACACCTGAAAATCTGTCTAAAAATTTAGACTAAATCGAATTTTTGCAAGTTAGGTACGTATTTGTGTATAAATTTAAAAATCATTTCTTTGCATTGGTTTTTATACCGTTATGTCGAATAATTTATTGATATGTGCATGGTGCATACATTTTCGATACCGTATACGAGAATAGCCATGCCCTTTTTTCGAAGTCTATTTTGAAATAATAAATATTTGATTAAATAACGACGAAAAGTTATTTAAATCTTAGAAAGCGAAGTTCTTCTGTGTAAGCTTTAACACGCAGAGTTTGCTTTTAATCTATAATGTAAATATTTATTTATTATTTTTTCATTTTACAGAAACAAACAGTCGACAATGATACGATAACATAAAAATTAAGGGGCGTGTTAAATATATCAATGGATGAAAAAAAAATCATTATAGTTAGAGTAAGAACGATAGAGGAAAGAGTGTTGTGCATAGTTAGTGCTACAGACTGGCAGATGGAATAAATACTTATTTCTTGTCACACGAAAGGGGACATTAAGATTAATTTTGGAGAGTAGGTTAAAAGAGTCTACTTTATTAATTAATAATTTATATAAATAGCATAATTCAGATATAGTGCATCTATTTTCAAAGGTAAAAAATCCATTTCGTTTAGCAGATTGCCTGTAAGTACCTTAGAGTATATACATCTGGAAGTGCAAAGCGTTTTATTGTTTTTATAATCTAAGTATTTTAAAAATTCTCGTTGAACATTTTCAATCCTTTCTATGTTTGTTATGTATTGTGGAATCCACACAACGGATGCAAACTCCAAGTTACTGCGTACAAAAGTGTTGTATAAAGTTTTCAATGTGCTTGGTTTTTTAAAGCGTTTGGAAATTTTTAAAATGAAGCCCAGCATTTGGTAAGCTTTTTCAACAATAGAATTTATGTGAGACCCAAACAGCAATCTACTATCAAGAATAACTCCTAAGTCTCTAATATCGCTACACCGTGATATGGCATTATCTTTGATCGTACAATTGTGCGTAAATTTGTTTTTACTTTTAGTAAATGTCATTGAATAACATTTTGATGTATTAATGTACAATTAATTTTTATTACAGTAATCAATTAAAGGATCAAGATCTTTTTGCAAATTTACAAAGTGCGATATATCATTGACATTGACAAAGATTTTTGCATCATCAGCGAAAAGTAGAAATTGAGAAAACTGAAAGCACTGATTTATATAATTAATATAGAGAGAAAATAAAACAGGACCTAAATGGGAACCCTGCGGAACACCAGAGCTGCAGTATTTGAAAAAATATGTTCAAATATCGACATATGCACATGAACAATATACTTTTCATTATAAAGTGACAGAATCTCGGCTACCTGCATCAGACATAACATAATACTGCACGCTCCGGAAAAGCCAAGTTTCTAGTGTCGCTCCACTACGCTGTTATTCCGAACGAGGACGGAAAATGCCGATAGTGGCTTCGATACCTGGCACGACCTGAATTGCATAAGACACTATTAGATAAAACAGTCCACATGAAATAGGGACAAGTAAGTACCTTTAAGGTAGGACGCAAACTGTACAAAACAATATGAAAATTGCATTACCAGGAATGCATGTACTCGTATGTATGATTTTTTGACATGGCCATTTAAAAAAATCGTGATTCCTTTTTAAAGATGAAACTCGCAGAAAGTGGTGATCGAATCTTGATTGAGGATTGTGTAGTGAAGACTTACGATCGGTTTTAATTTGCGAGACTATATTATTATTATTATGAATAACTTATACAGCGCCATTTTCGTAATATAATATTTCAAGGGCGCTTTACAAAGCGATTATATAAAGAAATAAATTGAATTTCAACTTTTTAATTTTGTAATTTAATAAAAACAATGTACTTTGTCATCACATGGTAAGGATTTATTCAAATGATTTAAAGAACAAGTGGGTTTTAAGTTTTTTCCGAAACATCACTTCACTCTTACAGTTTCGCACCTCTGCCTCTGCTGGGAGAGTATTCCATGCCGTAAGGCCCGCGACCGTAAATGCGCGTTCGCCGAATTTAGTGCGCTGTTTGCGTAGAGGTATAATAACTTTTCCTCTCAACGTAGATGTAGCTGATCTAAGCGTAAGTTCCCTTAGATATTCTGGAGCAGAGTTGCGCAGTGACTTATACATAAACCAACAGAGTTTGTATTCCACCCTCTGTGGAAAACGTAGCCAGTGTAATATAATATAGGAGGGTGTGCAGTGGTATAGAAATTTGATGAATAGGTGTTTGAACATTCGTTTTTATGTCGCTCTCTGGCAGATGCTTCTCGATATTGTGCGAAAAAGACAACTGCACGGCAGACTGGTTATGCCTAGTTAAAATCGACAAATCGAGGTTTCATTAAAGAGTATCAGAATGAAATTATCTGTGTCGGAACCTTTTTTGCTTTTCAAAATTAATTGATGGTATTTGTATAATTGGGCGCTTTTATGAATTTTTGGATGATCCTAGCTCCCATAAGAAACGATTTATCAAAAAATCAAACAATAGAAACACGTAAATGGTAAATATCGATAGCGTGTAAAAAACACTGCTCTAGTGACATAATCCAGGGAGAAAATACGGAATACGTTTGTATGAAGAAAAGTCAGACCGCGTTCACTCTTAAGAAAGTGAGATGCGAAGCATTGGCACGTACATATCTACGCTTTTGCCCGTAAGATTGATTGAAAGATGGCTCCTTAATTGCGTGCAATATACATATTGTGCAGATTTTATTTTTAAATGATACATACATCTAGTACATCAAACGTAAATAAACTAATATTTAAGATGCATCACAGAGAGTCTAAGAATTCAGTTCCCATTAGCTGTTTCCTATATTTAGAGGTTACTGCACAGGCCGTAAACTTGAGTAAGCTAATAAATACTTGTGGTGTTGCCACTGTATTACTTCAGCTGCTAGTTCATTTGTTTGTTTCATTATGTACAAATCATTAATCAGCAACTGTCAATGAATGCTTAAAATAGGGAAAAAAACTACTTTTATTTGTAATACTTGTAATATTGACTCCATATATATGTTCTGCATACTAAATGGTATAATCGATGTTCCATCATTACTGGGACAAGTAAAATTCAATATTCCGACTCGTAGATTGAGAAACAATGAAGTACTGTTCATCGATCAGCATAAAACAAACTATGGCCTTAATTCTCCAATGACCCGTCTTTGTCGTATTGTTAACTGGAGACAAGATCTGGACTTTTTTGGTTTAAGTTTACAACGATTTAAACGAGCACTAAATAAATAGTCCAGATCTTGTCTCGATGTCCCTTATGTTTGTCAATGCTTCTTTTCTTTTTTTTAAATATTTTAAACTATTCTTTTATTGTAATATTTAAACCTTATAAATTGTATACATGGACATTGTCCGTTAATAAATAAATAAATAAATAATAATACAGATTCTTTATTATTGTTTTATTTCAAAAGAAAACAACAGCCATTGAAACAAAAAAAAAAACAATACTTAGAAATAAACAAAAATTTTAGGGTAATACGGAAATATCAGGTATTTTTTACATTTTTAACGTAAAAAAATGTCTATGAAATACTGTCCAGTAAAAAAATATTTTTTTATAAATTATTAGTAGCATAAATATTTTTTAATTTGTAATTTAAATTCCCGCAAAAAACGGTCATTCTATTAGCCACGCCCCTAATACGTCACGATTCATGTTCATTTATTCCTGCCATTCAAATTTCACGAATCTCGGCTTCTCAAACATGTTGCGTTTTTCTAGCGACGTATTTTTTTAAAAGTTTTTTTTTTAAATCTATGTATGAAAACATTTCTCCACAATACCTTTATTGATTTTGAAAATACAATTAATTACATTAAAACCACTTTATACATTTTTATCGGTATGTGATATTTCCCTTTTATAGTTTTCCATATATAGGTAAATTCAATGTAAAAAAAAGCGTGTCCGTGAAGAGCCACTCCGTATAATTCCACTTGTAAAAAAATAAAATAAAGCAATAAAAATGAAAAAGAACATAATCATATTTTATTTAACTTTTTTTATGAATTGAATATAGTATTCTCATATAGTTTTCAAGTTAAAGTTTCATGAAGAAATATTAGCTAAAATATTGTGAATTTCAACATCATTCTTACGTGTGCTTTTTAGCAACAATTAATGAAATGAAAGAAATAGTTCACGCCTGATTGTAAGAAACTTCAAAATTTATATTCCATGGTACTGGCAACAGATTAAAAATAATCATAAAAAATAATATGGCTATTAATCACAATATTATAATTGTTATCTTTGGATGATTTAACAATAAAATGTATGGTTAACATACTTAATATTTAACACAAATAATTGTATTCATGAGGGTAGTTGCTCGCAATTACTTTTCCTTTATGAAAATGTCAGTTTTTCTTCGTTTACAAAAATGAGAAAATTCGCGATATTGAGAAAGCTTTCGCAATTTTTTTATTTACATCCACGGCTTGAAGGCCTTTTATAAAATTGAAACTACATACATAAATAACAGTGAATACAAAAAAAAACAAATGAACTATGGGGATAACAAATAATATAAGCGGAAAAAAACATAAAAATTATACTGTCCAAATAGTAAAAAAGTAGGTAATTGATTAACTAATTGAAATAATGTTTTTTTTTCCTTTATTGAGGCCTACCACAAAGACACGATAATATCAGCTGAAAACAAGTAAACAATATTGAAATTAATATAAGTAAATACTTTTTTTTTTAACCACTCACTAATTTTTTACTGGTTTTAAGACGTACCCGTCTCTTTGTCCTCAATATTATGCTTCAGGTACCAGTCCAGGGACTTGGAAATATTCTAGTGTAAAAACACTTTTTTTATAAATATTTCATACCAACCATGTCGGGAATCGAACCTGAGACCTCTTGCAAGGTAGGCAAACGCGCTGACCACTACACCACGAGGCTGACAACTTTACGCTATATTTTTTATTAACAAACATTAATTAAAATGTTTAATTATAAATATAATGTTTTGAACATAAATAAATAATGTTTTATTTGGGAGTAAAAAACTACATATATTTATGTAGTAACAACGTATTAAAAAAATTGTTACTATGATTCGATCAACATATTATATCCGTTAAATAGGGAAAGCAAGATTTATAAAAGAATACCGTTTTAATTAAAGTATGTAGGTCCTAGATAAAGTCTGATATTACATAAACTTTAATTCAATATTATTTGATAGTTTATGTGTAGAATATGAGCGCCAGCGATATATTTATAGTAAATTAATGTGTGTTTGATTTTAATTTACGCCATCAGAGCTCAATAAATTTGTGGCCGGGATTATTTTTTCAGCGGCGATAACCATTTCTCACTGAAAGTAATCTAGCGGGGTGATTATATAATATTTGTGAACGCATAATATTCCAAATAGCCATACAATGTTTATTATACATTATCCACACGATTCATTCAGCCACAACACGATGTGCCAATTGCCAATTGCCAGAGGGTATGGGAGTATTGCAACCCGATCCGTATAGGAGTTTCGTAACAATGTAATAAATAAGAGGAAAATATATTATATGAAAAGCATTTGAAATTTTGAATTAATATTTCTCAACCTTTTTATCCATATACTTGTATCTTCATCATCATTCCATGTCCGCTCCCTAGTTGGAGCATGTAGTATCCACAAAGAGCTTCCATGCATCTCTATCGGCTGCCAACTCCTTTGCGTCCTCCCAAATCTGGTTCTCGTCTCGAAGTTCTGACATAAACTGCCGACGAACAGTCAGCAGTGGACGTCCAGGACGTCGAGAACCTGATGCCTTGTAAAGTAGGCAAGCGTGGTTAAGGCTCTCGGGAGACATCCGCAGTATGTGGCCTAGCCAACCGTATCGCCTCCGCTTGACGACAGTTGTCACTGGAGTTGCTGCGTCCGTTCCCTTATTACTTCATTCAAACCACCGCACACTCAAGATTCTTCTGAGACACATATTATTAAAACTCAGTATTTTGCTGTTTTGGGCCCTAGTTAGATGCCACGATTCGAATCCATAGAGGAGAATAGGTGTTATACAGGCGTTATATAGGCGGCATTTGGTTTTCACTGAGTAAATATCCGATCTTAATAGCCTTTATACTGTTGAGTGAGGCGCTTGCTACCTTTAATCACACTCCCAGTTCTTTTTAAAGCTGCTATTTTCTGTAACATATACTCCCAGGTATTTGAAAATCTCGATCCTTTCGATGATTTGGTTTGCAGAGTCAAGGGATTTTGAGCATCAAGGCACGAAGTATTACTCAGTACGTGGATTTCTGCAATATTGATTTTTAAACTCATGCATGTGAAGTACCTATTTAGCTTATCTACTGTGACCTGAAGACCCTCGACTGAATCGTCAATTTTAACCACATCATCGGCATACTCTAGGTCGCAGAGTTTTTAGGAGGGGGAGATGGATGTTCCTCGATCTAGTGGAATTGACTCTCTTAGGATGAATTCCATAAGGATTGTAAAAAGGAACGGTGCTAGGACGCAACCTTGGCGAACTCCGGTGGTGACCTCAAATCAATCTGTGACAACATTGTCAATTCTGATTCGGAATTCGCTACCCGAGTGAAGGGCTTTAATAATACTTGTAAACTAATAATACCTTTCTATAAAAAAAACAATCAAACGACAGTACATGAAACTTTATTGGGCAAATTTATTGTTTTCAGGTTCCCGCTCCCACTAAATTTGAACTCGCGCGGTAAGATGTAACCCTCGCCATTTTTTGTATTTTTATTTACTTATTTAGACGGAATAAAAATACCTTTAAGCATATTTTTTTTAATAATACTGATTAATACTAATACATCAATTATTTTATTGAATAAAGGTATTTTTTCAGGTTTATGTGATTATTTAATAAACTGAATAATATTCCCCATCATATCCATGTGTGAGCAACCAGATTTCTTCAATTCTTTCATCATTTTCATTTTTTTATCGACTTATTAATTTTTTAACCTTGATAGCGAATTTCGAGTGAATTATATCCAGTACTTGTTTACTAATATACTCAAAACATCTTAAAAACTTACGATTATACAAAAAATACGATAATTTAAATGGTTACATTATATAAGAATGTACTGACAAAATAAACAATATTTTGAGGTATTTTTAATTTTGTATGACAGGTTTTATTTATAGTGGAATACTTAAAAAAACATAAAAAAATAACGTAGGTAGTCAGTTACCTATTACTTATAAATGAAGAGGTGGGTACATTTTGGATATTACATTTTATTACCTACGTAATGTTATATGAACAGAGCGATTTATTTTGTGATTTTGGTTTTTCGTTGAAATGTGAACTTTGGGGTAGTTTAGCGTCACGTCTGAGTTTTGCAAAGTGAAAATCGATTTTATAATCAACGCGCTCCTGGGTAGAAGAAATATTAGGAATGAACTCTGCAAAGGTACACTAGCGAAATTGGAGATGTTTTCAAATAATCTTATTTATAAAGGTATTACTGACATAAATCAATATTAGTTACGAAATTTGGAATAGTTAATTTTATAAAAAAAAAAACAATGTAATAAAAACCACAACCATTAGAGGTTTAATATAAGTAATATACGAAATACATTTGAATTTTATAAAATAAAAACAATACTTAAATATAAATAACGTAATAAAAAAATATTATGGTGAATTTCGTACCAATATGAAATTATTTTTGTAATTTATTTATTTTGAACGCCTTAGCGAGCTTTTTCATTTTGAAAAATACACGTTATGTTTAAACTTCAAACTGCAAATTGATAATCTGTATAAAATAAATAAACACAAAAATACAAATGAAATGACATAATTAAAACAATAATGCGACTCGAACACAAAATGACTGAATGAATCAATAAATTTATAAAACATTTATCGCTAAATTTCGCTATTGAATAGCAAAAAAATATCAATAGAGCTAAGTTCATTGCCAATTTTATGTAGTCTCTGAATATAATAATTAGTACCTACTAATTTAAGCAAAGTAAGCTAATATTTCTCAAGAAAATTCTTCAAAACATCTTCAATTTATTTCGAGTTTTTGCAATAACAGAACTAAAAACATACTTCAGAAACAAAAGTTGTTAAAATTCACGAAGAAGATTACAGACATTAAAAAAATGATAATGTAAACAAAAAAAAAACTTGCATAAACTGAGAGAATAACGCATGATAAAGTAATTAATACTTAATATATGTGGATTATTTTAAAAATTTAAATCACAACCATAAGTTATCTTTATAAACGTTTTCAAACTGATTTAGAATGAACTTTTTTCAATTCTGCGTGGAAACATGATGGAAACGAGATGAAATGATCATATGTCGATAGAAGGTTAGATTTTTTCCATTCGAAAAATTATATTGATTGTATGAATTTATTAAAGTTGCATTTTTATTGAGGACTTTTCACGCTGTACAAATTTATACTTCATGAAAAGGCGCTGTCGAACTGTGTTGTTCTTACGTGAGATTAAGCTGGTTTTGAAATAAGTTGTTAAATTACAATTTACTTGCTAGCGATGCAGGTAATTTAATATAAATTGATAAACGAGATAAATTCTAAAAAAAACTGTTGTTTCTAAGTAAGTTTGTATTTTAACATTTTACAACAGAGATGAAGAACATTTAAGAGAAGGTAATATAGAAGTCTAGGCATCTACAGGGCTTATGACCTGTCAATGGCTGGTTTAAGTGGCCACTTTACACACTGTGTAACATTCACCATTCCGCCCATATTTGAACAACTAAATTCCTTCAATTCTTTCATCTGTTGATGTTTGTGAAGTTAAAGAGCTGAAACCTTTATTTATGCGGGTGAGATTCATCTAATTGAATTATTTCACCTACATACTAGGCAACGCCTGAAAATATTATTTTTTCAATTTCTGTTCTTCGAATGTTCTTCATCTCTGTTGTAAAATGTCAATATAAACAGCTCCCCAGGGAGTTGAATCCAGTCCTTGTCTACAAAAATTTGGACAAACTCAAAACGTTGTTAAGTTTGTATTTATTCGGTTACATATCTGAAAACGTATTTAATCTATATAGACTCTGCATTCCTTCACCAGTGTTATCTCATCGTGTATTCAGATTTCAATTCGGGTAACCAACAAAAAGATACAGGTATCATTTTTTGCGAGTAATTTATTGTTCTGGAAATTGTACAAAATAAACGTTATTTTTTAACTAATAAAAATGGTAACTAATAAGAAAATTGAGAGAAAAGGAACGCTAATAATAATGATGAAATCAGTGTAAAATATTTCTACGTAACATGTAAACAAAATTTACACTGAAGGAAATAAAATCACATAGGTCCTCTTGATTTGATTCATTTATCTACAATAAGGATAACGCTGATATCTAGATAAAAAATCGCACTTGTGTGCGTGATAAAATTGAGTTCATAAAGTTGATAAATTTGTTACACTTTATCTTTATGATATATTTATCCACATTAGTATTGCAATTAGTAGAATGTAGATTAATTGCATTATTTTGTGGAAAAATTATTTTAATCGCCTAATTAACTAACTTGATAATCCATAAATAAATACGTATTTTGTAACTTTTCCAAAAAATATTGGCGAAAATTATCCAACTTAGTTAAATAAAGCTAAATTCAAAGATCATTATTATGTAGTTAACATACTTGCATTAGTCTGCAAATAAAGCATCGAGTAATATTTTGACTCCCGTAGCTGAGATGTTAAACTTCACACCCGCCTTGTATACACAATACGGTATATTGTTAGTTTAATCCTGTTGTAGTAGAATACCTTTATAATTTAGACATTTGCCGAAAAGCTTTCGAGTGAGCAACGCATTTTCTGGAGAGTATCCAGAATACAGAGAATAGTATGGGAAAATATGTCCAAACATTGAACACGTGTATAAATAAGCATGTGTATTCAACAATGTTTTGAGTATGTCCAAATGCTTGCAGACTGGCTGGATTTCCTCCCTAGAACGTTATTCATATTTAAATTTGTCCCTAGGGAGTTATTCATATTTGAATAACTTTAACTTTATAATTTTATATTACAGAAAGGGAAAAATACAGAAAAGACAGAATAGTGAATGTTACACAGCGTGTAAAGTGGCCACTTAAACCAGCCAATGACTGGTCAGTAGCCCTGTAAATGCCTAGACTTCCAGATTCCCTTCTCAACAATGTTTTCCCTCTCTGTTGCAACAAATTTAAGCATGGGCATTTTTGTGGAATATCTTACCTGAGTAACTTTTGTTTGATTATCGACTTAGGGCAAGTTGCATCACAAAAAAATAAGTATAAAAAATGATTTCTAAATTATGCTTTTTGCGAAATGTGTTGTTTTATCATACTTTAATATGCAACACACTTCGTCCATTTTGACAAAACCCAACCATTATACAGCGTTATTTCTTTAAAATTTGCCATTATTTCCATTATTTTATAGATCAATTATGGGTTTTCGTCACAATGCACAGCGGTTTCTAGTCCATACTAAAATGCGACAGAAGTAAAAAATATTTAAAAGGCACGGTTTTATAACTGAAACTTGTAAAGTTAATTCTAAATTATGATAATTATAATCACTATTCTCTAATCCGCAATTGATTATGCGTAGAGCATTGCGTCAGTTTACTAATTGCACCCAATATTTTTATCAGACTCCAGATATTTTCACTAGTAGTCTTGACGTTCACTTCTGTTCTCTTTCGATGAAAAAAAATACGATCTAAAAAAGAGAAACATATCTAAGCAGAGTATTTCGGAGTGCTCCATATTTAATTTTTACGAGTATTTCAGATCAATCTACCCCCACTCGTTGGTTGCATTGCCAGAACAAGTGCACTAAGGAGATACTAATGTATATGTACATAGGTACTAGGTCGTACATCCTAAGACCGGATAATACAGGGTACAGATATGTTTTGTGTTTATGTAGACTGGAGTAATGTGGCCGCCGAGATAGATGGTATTCGGCAACGCATCGTCTCTAAAAATATCTCAACAAGCGGAGGTGAAATGCCGATTGGCATACCAATAAAAAACGATTTAGCACATGCCATTACGGATATATGCGTGTTTTACTCGGATACAGATTAATAAAATCGATGATTTTCAGTCTTGCCATCGCGAATACGCTAATTTTAAAGTTCGTTGTTTACACACGAAAGCGAGAAACATTTTTTTCGTTTTGCAAGTCAAGTTTTCATTGTAAGCTAAACGAATAATAATTTATGTTCAAAGAAAATCCACTTTCGTATTTTTTCATACTACAATCGGTCAATAAGCTGAATAGCAGTGCTGAATTACAAAGAATACCCGACAGGTAATTCTGGTGGTTATACAAATACAAATTTACAGTGTCGACATTTGTATTTTGTTTACCGTGGATACAATGTTAGTCACTGGCATCGAAAAGTAGTCAATAATTACGATTATAAATAAGGTGTTTTAATTGAGAGTCGAGAAAATTTTCAAGAAAATTAATTTCTTATGACAATCTACCTAAAGCACCTTTGATGTTTTCAATTAAAACTTATTTTTAAATGACACACTACATTTTTTTATAATTGTAATTTTTTGACCAATGTTCTGAATTCTCTGAACCAACGTTCAGAGGTCAAATACGAAGAGCTGTCATCAAATTTAATTCAAACAAAATGCAGTTTGGGATCATTTAAAAATCCACAACGAAAAAACGAATAAAAATGTTTATTTAAAAAAAAAATCTGGACAAATTTCTGAAAAACGAAACGCTAACGCAAATAAAATTGTATGTAATAAATAAATACATTTATCTGTATAACATCATGGCTAACGGGCTAAATAGGGAACAAACCTTAAACCATATGCATTAATTTAATTTTAAAACTTTTTATATTTTTAAATTTATTTTATATATTGTATTATTAATTTTAAAAATATGAGTATTTTTTTTTTACTTTTCCATACCCTTTTAATTTTAAATGGATCATAATTGTTATTTTGCTTTTGTATAGTAAACAATGTTATAGTTTAAAATCTAAAAACGTCTGTAAATAAATATTGTTATCTACATGTCCCCAAATGAGTTTTTTTTACATAAAATTATGTATAATATATTTTCAATTTAAATAAAAAAACCCAGGGCGAAAAACGTACATTTTGCTGAATGTGTACGGGCACTGCTAATAAATATTAAGTATGGATAATTGCAATATGGCCATGAATAAAAATGATATCCTACATAAACCTTCCATACAAACTTACACTGAAAGGAACAATCGAATCAAAAAAGTTATAAATTAAAATCGCGGTTCATAAAATTGACATTTGAAAGTCACTTGATTTTTGACAAAAAAATGTTTGAATTAGGTACTTATGGGGCGAAAGCAATAGGAAAACCCTCGGTCTTTAAAATGGTTTTTGGATGTGTAGAAGGAGCGCTTTTTCCGTGAATGCTGTGAAAATAAAAATATGGGAATGTGTTTCTATACAATTTTTTTTAAGAATAAATACTTGTTACAAACAATCGGTTAGTCATGACATAATTCTAATAATTGGAAAATTCGCACTAGCGAAAAAATACCTTTTTAAACCACCGCACTTATTCGAGGAACACATAATAATATATTAGAGAATGTAATAAAATGATCATAACTTAAACCCGCCACTTCTAATAAATTTTCTGTCTGAAATACGCTTCCATTTTTACACGTTTTATCGTTTATCTGTCTGTGTAGACGAAAATCCAGAGGAATAAAAATAAGATCGTAAAAATCCTCCATATTTCTGATTACTTAAAAACACATTAGACATATTATTATTAGAGCCTTTGAGAAGTCATAAAAACGTAATGCGAAATCGGAAAATAATTAAAATGATGCTAAAATGAATTGAGAAATAAACGAGATGTCTGGTAGGCACTTATCTCTTGAGAGCTAGGTTGTGTAATTATTAAACCAAGTAGGAACCTTCTTGATAATTGCCTACCAGCAGGATTGGGTTATGTTTACTTTCCTGACCTTTCATAATTTGCTACCCATTGAAATTATCCATGGTTCTAGGAAAATTTTAGGCAATATTTTAAAAGGATATTACAATATAAATGACGATAGTAAAACTTTTCTATGCGCTTCATATGAAATGAAGAATGTGGAGGCTTAATAAATTATTCCATTCATATTAATACAACAATCACTTTTTAAACTGGAATGAGAAAGTAATTGCATTTAAAATTCCACATTTATTTAAATATCTTTGAAATTGTTATTTGTCATCGTTATAATAGGTGCTATTTTACATACAAAGTTTTATTAATTATTATAAAAAAATGTTATTAGTATAATACGATTGGTTGAAATTCCCGAAAACGTCGAAAATTTATTGTATACGCTAGTAACAAAGTTTTATCGTTAAAAATAGTTAGATATGTATTCAAAGGGAAGAGTAGAATGCGGTTTAATACATTTTCACAATATTTTTCTTGTTAAAAAAATTAATGCATGCAGGAACAAATAATAACCAAACATCTATGCACGTACAGCTAGCTACAAAAATATAGTGTAATAAAAGTCTTACATAAATTACTGCTTCATCCATTAAATCAACCACCTGAGGAACATTTTTTTATTTCTATAATATATTAAATCAGTCTTAAATCTTTTCGTTAATTCGTTTTCGACAGATATATAATTCATAATGACATATTTTTATGACGCGAAGAAAAGGATTAACGACATCATCGCGGATCAAGAACAACTGATTGCGATTTCACTATTTCTAACAATGATATTTTACATTCCAGAAACACATGTCACTGAACTGTGGGAGGAAAATCAATTCGGCGAATTCATTTTCACTGATCTTAAAACGAAACACAAAATAACAAATAAAAAAACGTTATCTTTATTCACACATTATGGCATATTGCTCCTTATTATTCCATCACTTGTTGAGAAATTTTCCAGAATACAGACAGCGACGGACCCCCTGTGAAACTGACCCCGGAATATATAAAACGGAACTACCAACGTTACGGAGCTTTTCTTTTGACAGCAACGCCACCAATGGGAACTCGAGCTTTATGGGAACACGGCGCATGCGCTTGACGTGCGAAAGAAAATGGGATTCTCATTTTAATTTTCGCGCCTGAAAGACGACTGAATGCCCAGCATTAGTTCTCCCTTCCCGGTGATGTGTAGCTAGTACACATTGCATCTAATAACTTTAATATCTCCATAATTATAACAAATTATGGGTTAAGAGTTTCGGTATTCCTCCGTTATACATTTATGTATCGGTTAAAATATGTTCTTATCAAATAATTAATGCTCATTGGGAACAGAAAAAGGATTTTATTAAAAATCAGAGACAAATCACCAACACAATAAAAAGTTTACCAATGTGTCGCATATTGCGTAAGTAGTAAAAGAGTTATTCGAATATATAATTGTCTCATACACTCTTTACGTCTCACTCTCGATAATACAGGTATATTCAGGAGCGAGAGAGACAATTTCACGCGTGACACGCGCGAACAGTAAAGTTCCTAGTACTTCTCCCAAACGCCAGTTAGTAGCTCACCGACTTTCGTCTAGGTTGGTTGTTTCGCCCGCGCTGCAAGCATGAGCTAATGGTTTTTTCATGTTTTAGCAATAAGATTAAAAATATCATCATTTTTGACTTCAACTGTATATAATTTAAGCAATTGCCTATAAATATTATATTTTTTCGGATTTAAAATCCCTCATTTTTTGCATGTGTAATGACTATACAGCACCGTAACGTGCGGATGATTTTGGTACAGTAAGGAAAAAAATAAATTTTAATTTTGGAAACTAGAATCTACGGTAATACTATTACACCTGTGGGGAGGTATTGATACCGATGTACTTACATTTTAGGCTCATTTTTAGTGATAAAAGTATTTAATTTTTTTAACAGAACAGGGGATTTGTGCAGACTTTGCGAAATGAAAGTAATCCATATTAAATCACTTACGTAAAAATACGTAATTTGTTAAAGTTCTGTAAATTAATTTTTAAATATATAAGAATATTTTTCTAAATTTTTAATTTTTATTTATTTATTATTAATAAAACATACAATACAATATTATAAGATATTAAATTTCAAGGAGTTATAAAAAAAACTAACTAATTAAACATATAATTTAAAAATTAAGGATTGAGTATCAGCGAAAATTTAAAATGCTGTGAAGCGATGTATAAATGGTTCAAAATAAGTAAAATAAAGTTTAAAATTAAGTTTTTTTGCTTCTAAAATATTTGCAGAAAGAAGATTGATATTGATATTATTGATAAAAACAAAAAAATATATATTTATAGAAATGCGTATTTTCTCTCTCTTAAAACAATATAAGCGTTGTTCGTTAAACAAACAAAATCATCACGTTGTTTCTCTGTGGAGGTAGTTTTATTATTATGGATAACTTATACAGCGACATTTTCGTAATATAATACCTCAAGGGCGCTTTACAAAGTGATTATATAAATAAATAAATTTAATTTCAACTTTTTATATTTGTAATTGAAGAAAAACCATGTACCTTGTCATCACATGCAAAGGATTTATTGAAATGATTTAGAGAACAAGTAAATTTTAAGTTTTTTCCGAAACATCACTTCACTCTTACAGTTTTGCACCTCTGCTGGGAGAGCATACCATGTCGTAGGGCCTGCGACCGCAACTGCGCGTTTGCTAAATTTAGTGCTGATCTAAGCGTAAGACGTTTGTCAGCTAGTTCATCTGGAATGCAGAGTTCCCTTAGATATTCTGGAGCAGAGTTGTGCAGTGACTTATACATAAGCCAACAGAGTTTGTATTCCACCCTCTGTGGAAAACGTAGCCGGTGTAATTCCCGAAGTAGTGGAGTAGGCAGAGGATAACCCTTGCATGCTCTACATTCATACATATGCGCGCTGATTATTCCGAGTTTCAACAAGTTCATCTTTAAGCATCTGATGGATTTGGTCATGCCACGTCTTTCTCGATTTCTGCATTCATCAACATCAGGAAATCTTTAGAGCCATTCTTCCGCTGTCCATTTCCTCTACAAGCTAACACAAAACCCCGTTTCCGATTTTTTAGATACAGTTTATCTCAGCCTTACATAATGTATCTACGGATATCGACATTTGTGCACCTTGCATAGTTTTACCACACATTCGCCTGAGAGATTACATTTCGTCGGCATTCAGTCTACTTTTATCCAATTCCATACTTCGCCCCCAAACATAAGGGTCGACACCGGGACTTCATTGTGAACTGCTAATTTAGCCTCCTGCAATACCATTAATTTATTTGCAAGGTTGATTGATGTGCACCATCCACCATTTTAGCACTCACTTTGTTGTTTACAGCTTTTGGAAATTCCATCAACGTTACAATTTTGTTTAGCAACTCACTCCAAATTTAAAGATAATTCTTGTTTTTTGCATGATCACAATAATGAAATTGTGAATTTTAGGGATTTATTTAAACACTTTATATACATAAACAGTTTACATACATATGCATAAGGGCGGGCATATTGCCTTAAGACAAATTCTCCCTACCTACCCAAACCATTCAATTTGAGAAAATCAGTGGTATATGAATTTAAGGCATGTTTCACATTTTGTAAAATGTTTCCCTCGGCATGGGACACCCCAGTGAGGGAACATTATTCTGTATGAAAAAAAGAATACAAACAATGTAAAAGTATAAATAAACATTGTTGGTATATTATATTTTCATTTCAAATTAGAATATAATATCATTTTTAAACCAGTTATTATTAAGAATATGGGTTTGTTCACCACAAGCAGTTTTTGAAAAAATTACAGGAGGGGAAAAGAGAGAAAGGAAGAGAAAACAGACACCCACCTAGCAGAGTCCAGTCTAGGGACAACTGGAGGATAGTTAATTTTATATTGTAAAAAGAATTTTAGATAAATAACATAGAGTACATTATTACAAATCTTCATTAATCCTGCTGACACCTGATGGTTCCTGATGTCACGATTTTTAAGCGGAACTTAGAGACACGATTGACGTGTGGGGAGGCGAGAGTGCTATCTGGCGATGGGTCTCCGGAAGGCAGATGAGTATCACATCTGGTGATGTGATACTCATCTGGTGATGTGGTGAGTGATACTCCACTTAGGAGCGGATGTGGAAAAGAAGAAGACATTATATTTCATTATGATGACTTAAATATTGCGACAGGTTTTTTAAAACAAAGAGAAATCTGTCTCATGAAAAGTCTGTTTTTTTTAGTAAAAAATTGAAACATGATTTTTAAATAAATAGTTTTATTGAAAACACATAAAAAAAATGTACAGTATTATTAATAAATTACAAAATATCCGGTTCATCTAATGAAAATCCGCAGTAAAGGTAATTTGAGAACAGTAGAGAATTTGTTTATAAATTAGCACAGCTCACATCTGTTCCCTTCCGTCTGTTATCCAAATGTGCCTTGAATTAAGAAAACATAGATTAGAATAATAAAAGTAGTATGCATTAGTAC